>NC_086084.1:10999041-11285588 GCF_948474715.1 Cydia amplana | reverse complement strand
CCACCCCCCACTCATCTGAACTTTTTCTTACTTAAAGCTTAGATATTACCAAAGGAACATGTAATAGTATTTTATGCAACTGTTGTTTAAGAGAGGTCAAAAAAGGCGAGTGGCGTGAGTAACAATAACAACAAACAACAACCGAAAATTGTTAATAAAGACGCCACTAGTATTTTTTGACTCGGTTAAACAACGTTGCATACAATACTTTTTCTACGACCAAGCACTTACTTTGAAATGCAATGAAATAATAATAAAAATGGATGATGATGATTGTTTCATGTCCTAATGTGATAGGTTGTTCAGTGCGTGGGTTTCTTAAGGGGAACGAAAATTTCATTATTTTTGCGCTACGACGCACGGTTTAGGAGATACAGCCCTATAAATATTTTTCTTCGTCTTTTTCTTTTTTTTTCTTTTTTTTTTCTTTTTTTGTGTTTTTAAATCTTACTTAGGGGTTTCTTAAAGGGGAACGAAAATTTGATTATTTTTGTGCTACGACGCACGGTTTAGGAGATACAGCCCTATAAAGATGAAAATAATCGTACCATTAACCAAAACATGTCTATGGTTTACTCATCTGTCAGAAATGACAATTAAAATTAGGTTGGAAACAATGTATTCCATACAATATTTTTTAAATGGTGATTACACGAAGTATCGTAAAAGTGCCAAAAAGATACTGCGTGTATGCACAAATATTTTTTTGGGGAATAGACTAAAGACTTGTGTTGATAACTATAAGTTAGGGGTTTAAAGGTGTGTGCACGACCCTTTAAATGACAAATAAAAGTACGGGAGTAGAAAAAGCAAGTTTCAATACTCTTATTTTACCCGAATGACATTATTACTCGTATTGAGTAATTCGGCAGGGCTATTATTACACTTTGTAAAATTGAAAAATTAAAAAAAAAACCTAAATGTAAATAATTTCAAAATTGCTTTATTAGGGTTAGATATGAGGATATTAGGGATAATTTGAGGTATATTTTACAAAAAAAAAAATTATGGTATTGTATCTGGAGAAGCCCAAACTTGGTATGTTTTGAAAACTATTTTTATTATAATTTAAACAAAATGACTGAAATGTAACTATGTGATATATTTTTAGCATTGGCTCAGAAAGCCCTTTCGTTTAATACCATACACGATAGGTTTCTAAACATTTTTTTTTTATTTCATACAAAAAAACATGACGTCATAACTCCTCTCGTTTTTTTTTATTTGTTGGCGCTTCGGGTCAAATTGTTTCAAATGTCCTAAAGATCAAACGTACCGATTTTCAGACCTTTAACACCATTTGCAGCATTTTACTGATTTTCGCGGTGTACCGTCAGCGCTAGAAGTGGGCAGCAAAGAGTAGTATAATATATATATATATATATATATATATATATATACTCTCCCGGCCGATTTCGACCACGCCGACTGTTTCAACTCCGCTGCTGAAGACAGGACAGTCGGCAGTCAACGTTTGTTCCTAATAAATATAACATTGATGAATCAAGGCGGTTTGTTTAAAGAGGGCCTGCCGCGAAACCAATTTCGTTATCTGCCACCATTAAATTTCGCTCGTATATGCAAGAGTGATAGAGAGGCAGATAACGAAATTTCCCCCACCCCCCTTTGGATGGTTCTTGTTTGAGTTATAATGTCACTGTATTGAGGACTCAACCTTTCCATTTTTAAAGTGTTTTTATATCGACATGACACTGGCTACTGTAGTAAATGCCAAAAAAGAAAAAAAAACGCTGTCATAGTAACGAAAATAATAAACACGTCAATCGAAATAAACAACGTAATATCCAAGAAAAATTTGCAAAATAGTATATGATAAATATGTAAAACATCATTAATTATCGAATTAAGATTACATACAACTTTGTGTAAAAAAAATTGAGGCAATTATACAGCCCGATTATACGGGTTACATTTTGAAAAAGATGATTATCTTGGAAAGAAGAGTAAATATACATAGGTGAACATAATGGTGAACAAAGGTATAGTAAAATAGGTAGGGACATAATTCAGGGTTTGCTTGTCTGGTCCACGCATGCTGTACCTATCACGACCGCGGCACGGCCGTCTCCTGCTAACTTTTCGCTATAATAGTAAAATCATAGGTCTAATACCTATGATTTTAATATTATAGCGAACAATATTTCATGTTCATGATCTCGAATTTAAGACTTTAGCTTAGATTTATGGCGTGCGGCCTAGCGCGCGTTGCCTCTATGAGGAGCTGTCAAAGCGCTTTATATCTGTATGCTTTTGATGATGCGGATCAGCATTCTTATCCAGCGGGGCAAGCGGCCAGCCTGCAGAAGGGCACCCTACCGCACTTGGTAGGTCACTACACTCACTACCAGGATTTAGGGCTAATAATTTATTTATAAGTTTTTAATACCTTTAAACGAGCAATTCTTGTATATTTATTTATTTATTTATATGTATAATATATTTCGGGGATCTCGGGAACGGCTCTAAACGGATTTAGATGAAATTTGCTATATGGAGGTTTACGGGGGCGCAAAATCGATCTAGCTAGGTTTTATCTCTGGGAAAACGCGCATTTTTGGGTTATTATATGTTTCCAGAGCAAAACTCGGTCTCCCAGACATTAAGTTTTTAATTTAAGTGTTTTTATCATGTTTCATATTTAAACTTACAGATGAACCAGCAGAGTTTTTGGAGAGGTGTGGTTTTCTTATTTCCTGTTACCAACCTGAAACACCATACCTACCTAAATATCAGAAAATAATAAAGTGAAGAAAATTAAATAAAGTTGAATGCTTAAAAACTTTAATGTTTTATTAAAATTAAACGAAAAAAAATGTGTAAACTGAAATAGATCAATTTTTTTTATTTGTAGTTGAATAACATATATGTATTTAATCTCCTTTAATTAAAAATCATCTCTGAGTAGATACATATTAAACAATAGGTACTTTTAGGTCTTGGTAGTAATGTTAGGTCTTATGACCTACTGTATTTGACTATATTACTTACCAAGACCGGAGCCTGACCTGTCAGTCGCCAACTATTTTGATGCTCTTTGTAGGTAGCATCAAAATAGTTGGTGACTGACAAAGTTACCAAGTTACTAAGGTAGTAGGTACCTATATAGTAGGTAGCAGTAGCGCAATATTTAGTCAAAATATTTTGACTAATTTAGATTATTTTTATGCCAAAAAAGTAATACAAGCTATTCATGTTCCACTTAGTAATAAAATACGGACTTTTCTGAATATGTGGTTTACGAAATGTGTTAAGGTACAACTTGTGGTTTATTAACGTGGTTTAGAAATAGGCAGCTTGAGTTGAGAGAGGGCTTGATGAGTAAATTGTTTCATTTTTTTACAATTTTGAGCGTTTATAGGAGAATGTGTGGAGCAAGCATTATTTGACGTGTAGGTGTGGGTTCAACAAAAAGATCGCTTGTCAATAAGGCATTCTTGCTGTTAAAATTCAATTATTAATAGCCTTTATCGACCATCAGCAATGTAGTCCCTTTTTGATTGATGGAAATTGTCACGTAAGTTCCACTACTCGCCGCCGCATCGCCTACAGCGCATTCGTTGGTCTATCGCTCACAAGATGTCATTAATTCATGTAAACTTACGTACTGAAAAAAAAAAAGTTTTACTCTTTGCTATAAATTACCCTTTCGCACGTCAAAAACTCCAAGATGGTGCCGAAGGTCATAGAGAACCAAGTCTACCTTTGGAATCATTACTTGTCAAAATTTGACATTAGCAATCCACAGTTAGGTGACAACCAAACCAAACCATTATAAACCTTAAAGTAATAATAAAACAAAGTTGTTTTTTGTTAAATTATTGTTTGTACCAAATGAACTTCAGCACTTGATGAACTTCAAATGAACTTCAACAGTTGAATTTCAAATGACGCGAAATTTGACAGTTGCACATGTCGAATAGGGGCCCAGGTTTCGTTTGTCCTATGTGTTGTTCTACATATAAAATGACAGTAGGGAACTATCTAGAATATAAAAATATTATGATGCCTTTACTTTCCGTGAGAGTTAAAATTCAACAAAACAAGTAATTAATCCATTTTTAATTACTGCCAATATCGCAGCATCTCTAATCTCTTGAGTTACTCCATAAATGTGTGACACTTCACGTGTCACGGCTCGGACAAAATAATTCTAGAGTTATATATCAGAAAACATGTACTTAGATACCTACTTAGTATTACTGGTAACGGTAAGGTCTATAGTTAAAACCAATTCTTCTCATTGGCAATAAATAGTTAAAACCAATGAGGCGACATGTTTACTGATGTAGTGCATAATTGTTTTCCATCGTATTTTCTCGTAAACGTTCGTATTTGTCATGCTACTTCAGTCAACCTCAGTACTTTTTGTACCGAGACTGACTGAAATAGCAAGACACGTTCGTACGTTTCCGTGAAAATACGATGGAACATAATTATGCACTATATTTGTACGTAGAGTTTCAACAAACAAACAACCATTCCGATGGAAGTTGGATCGTATTGTTGTCCTGCAATGTGTACAACTACTTCGCGTCACATTTAACGTTAATCTATCAATTATCCATAGTACGCGTATGCGCACCATTCTGTTATAAAAGTGAGATCCATCTCGGGATTGTGTTAGGATCTCTGACAGCCTTTCTTGAAGATGTCGCGAGTTGTGGTAAGTAACTTTCATCATTGTATTTACAAACAGTTTAAGTAGGTAACTATTATGTTTTGTTTACTTTTATATTAAGTAGCCAATCCCCACATTAAGCACTAAGTCGTGTGCTATGAGCAAATTTGTCATTGGTGTTATAAATAAAGTCTATTGACGATTTTCAATCTTACCCCATCTCCTTTAATTTCTATGAGAAATCTTGATTAATTAAGTAAATTTGCGGCTGTTTTTCGTGCTTTAAAATTAGCAACATGTTTCCGTCTTTATCCAGCAAAATTTCACGGGGAACATATTATATATGTGTTTATATCAAAAACTACCTTAAATCACCTGCATAAGGCACTGCGCCCCGCATATCACAGTGGAGTAAGAGTAAAGTACTTTGTACGGAAGGCTTACATGATTTTTTAACGTTCGAAATCATAATCTGTTGCCTATCATCAATAACCTACAGCATTCTTGTAAATGGTTTTGAAGAAACTGTATCTGTCTTATCCTGCCGCCATTTCAGCTTCCCCCAGTCTTTGCCAAAAAATATTTATAGAAGGTTTTTTGCTCAAAGGTACATACGTTACCGGAGTGTTATTGATGGAATAGGAAAGTCAATTATTCACTCTTACTACTTACTACTTACTACTACAAATTTTGAACGAAAACCTTTGTATATTGTTTGTTTTACAGTGGTTCCAATACGACACTCCTCATCCAATCGAAAATCCATTCCATCTTATCCCAAGGCACCTTAATATGATTTTGATGTTAGAACAGAATGAAATATAGGTATTGCTGAATCTTGCCACATTTTTAGCCCCATTCAAATTTATGATTCGTTGGTAAAACAGTGGTAAAACAGCAACAAAAATATGTACACATTTAGCGAACACTTCAACTTTCTCTCTATTTTATCAGGTTTTGGAAGCACCAAAATAATATTTGCAACTTTTGTCGATATACTTATAGATTTTTGGGGAGATATTATGTTCTGCACGAACTACAGGTACACATAAAATTTCTATGACCCACGAACTCATTCCTGCATCAAAATCCCCAGGATATGATGTTTATCAATATTCATTTTGCAATACGTTACAGCTACTCCTGTGTCTCCTGGTGCTGGTCTCCGCGGCCGTGTCCCTGGATATCCCCGGCGGCGTCCCCAAGACGCCCGACCTGGGCAAGCTGCCCGACGCCCCTAAACTGCCCGACGCCAATCTGCCCAAGACCTTGGACGACTTCGACGATGGGGACAAGTAGCGACCGCTGACCTAGGGCATGTTGCTACTGGTTTGGTAAACCTTCGACCATACAGGGCATGCCACGCTTGAAGCTTGAAATTATGACCATGATGCATTAGTAAATAAGTTATATAATTATGTATTTATGAAGCAAATTAAAAGCTGCAGCCGACTGCCTTTTTTATGCAAACTGCAAACCTGAATATATCCCTTTACCTTTTAGAGCAATGAACCTAAGTGTATAAAACTCCCGTGAGATTCAAACATATTAATAATTTTCGCACTTGTATCGTAATGTACTATTACAGTACATATAGGGGCTACTTTTCCGCACTAGTGCGTAAAATAGCACTTTTCGTGCGTATGTCGAAACTATAAAGTGCCATATGTACTGTAAAACGTTGTTCGATACACTTGCGAATAGGTAATTCGCAACTCGTGTCGATTTAAAACACTCCCTTCGGTCGTGTTTTAATTTATCGCCACTCGTTTCGAATTTCCTCTTTTTCGTACTTGTATCGAAAATAACTAAATTTTAAACGGGTCACTCACGTATGAGTGACCCGTTTTAAAATAATTTTAATATGAACCCGATTGTCCTTATTTTATGAATTATTTTTTTGAATGCTACGTCGTTGGCAAACAAGCATACGGCTCGCCTGATGGTAAGCGGTTACCGTAGCCTATGGACGCCTGCAACTTCTATTTTCCTGAGGATTAAATCATAATTTTAATTCAGCCCTATTATATTACCTCATTTCGAGCTAGTAGGTACCTATTAACAATTAGCAATTAAAGATCTAAATATGGTGGATCACAGCATCGTTGTCCACTTTACTTATAAGGTCTCAGCATTAGCGACCTGATCTAAGCCATGTTGATACTGGTTTTGAAAAATAATTATGGGCCATTGAATCTCCAGATATTTAAGTTTTCGACAAGATCGGACCAAAAATACTGTCTTTTTCTGTCAGGTAGATCAATGTAATCTAGTCCACACACAGGCCAGTCCACATTCATTACCACAAACTGTTTACACACAACAAAGGTATTGCAATAATAGTAGGCGCCTTAGTTTTTTTCCTCACCTTGGCCGTACAAGCAGTATGTCACTGAGACTGCTCCAAGAAATAATTGTGTTATGCGTTACGAAGGGACAACATGATTCCTGAGTGAGACAGTGAGAACTCTGTACTCGTCACTAGCAAGACCGGCTTCCGACACGTCGGAAGGGAGCTTGCCGTATAAATCGTTGTCATTTTTTGCGGAGGAAAACGTGCACACAGTCGCACTTCTCACTCACTTCCGTTCACTGCTCACTACGTGGCACTACATACAAAAACCGGGAAGAGAGTCGCCATTCGCACTATTTCCCCTCTGCCGAAGCACATGCCATGCAAAGCAATGACATTGTTCGTGTTTCAGGTGTTCGAAAAAAAACTAAGATTTCTTGTTTAAATAGGTAGTACTTAGTGGTTCATGTCCAGTAATTTATTATCGTTTTTATAAACTGTACACAACTATGTAGAATACCTACCTATATGCAAGGGGGCTAAATCATGGCTTTGGTTAAATTTTCTAACCAAGAATACCTATAATAAACAGGGTGATAGTGATATTCTATCGTTAGTAAAAATTAAATAAATGAATTACCCATTAAAGACTATGACACGGAGGATATATTTTGTCAAACATATTCTGCTGTGTAAATTACTATTATGTATTTTGTTTCGCTCTGTGTTGAAGTCACAGGGTCAAGATAAATCTGTTACCAACCACGACAGAAGTTGGTGTCTCATACGAAGGTGGGTTAAGATAATAATTAACACAATATATAAGGTTATCAATAATTTATTTATAAACTTAATTATTTTTTAAAGTCGTTTATGATTTCTTTAAATAATGAGTTTGAATCACATGAATGTTCTAATTCGTATTTGGTTAATAAAATGTGCGTATGTAAGGCATCAATATGGCTAGAAGACACACTTCTTTCCTTACTTTAACAAAATCAGGTCATAAATCAAAAGCATGTTCCAGCGACAGAGTTTGAATAAGAGTGACAGTATTGAGGGGAATGATACTGATCCTTTGAACGCCACAGCTCCTTAAAAAGGATTAAATACCTACTTTAATATCACAAAGAAATTTAATGCCATTTAAATCAAAATTAATGAATTGACTGAGAATCAATTCGTTAGATCCAAATGTAATTAGAATTAAGGGCCATGAAATGGAATAATTATTTTACTTAAGGTGTAAAAAACCACCTTTTTAAAACATGCGTTGGAATAGAAGTTAGTAAATGTATATTAAACCAAATGCAGAGTTCATGGCAATCCAAAAAACCGTCATAACGTCAAATGTAAAAATCCAGCCTATCTGCTGCCTTGTTTTTCACTATAGGCAGCTTTGGGCGTCTGGTTCGGCGGTTGGTTGGCGTCGGCGGATAGAGCGGGGTCGGCGTCGGCGAGAGCGGCGTCAGCGGCGGCGGGCGCGGTGTCGTTGCTGGGGGCAACGGTGGTGGTCGGGTCGGCGGGCGTGGTCGCGTCGTCGCCAGCGGCGGCCAGGGCCACCAGCATGAGCACGGAGAGCAGGATCTAGGGGAGAAGTGATCAATATGGGCTGATTTGGGGGTTATGTATGTATGTATGTATAAACTCTTTATTGTACAAAACACAAAACACAAATTTATGGCACAGGATAGGCAGTACAAAGGCGAACTTATCCCTTTAAGGGATTTCTTCCAGTTAACCTTTGAGTTTGGTAATTTACGGAAATATGATAACATCGTTAGATTCTTTATGATGCTGGTACTCAGCAGTTCTGTAGAACTAAAGGGGCCCACTGATTAACAGTCCGCCGGACGATATCGGCCTGTCAGTTAGAACAAAAAGTTGACAGCTCCGAACAACTGACAGGCCACACAAACAAGGTGTGTTTCATCTGAATAGCAAAAATGCTACATGAAATTTGCACAGTTTTGTGAACATAAGTAGCTTGGGGTCGTACCGTAGCTCGTCTGAAAATCATTGCTCTCAGTTTTCAAATAAAGAACGCTATGTTTAGAGGCAAGTATATCATATATGTATAAGCGAAGGTCACTTACCTAGTTCATTCGGTTTTGGTTTTGACTACGATCCTCAGTCATGAGGGAACGACCAAAGAGACAGAGTGAGAGAACTTATGTGGACCAAGATGTGATAGTAACAGTATCTATGCCGTAATTACTGGTGAGTTTACAGGTTAATTTTATGTACATTGGACATGAAGTCTAATCTAAGCATACTATTGTCTACTTACTTATTGGTAAGTAACCGGAACTACCTATAAATATTAATAAAAATAACAGTGTTGTTTATATTATGTTAAAGGAGTATATTATAGATTATTTCGATCCTAATAAATTATAAGGGTTGGGACTAATTTCTACTTTAAAAAAGCGGCCAAGTGCGAGTCGGACTCGCCCATGAAGGGTTCCGTATTTAGGCGATTTAAGACGTATAAAAAAAAACTACTTACTAGATCTCGTTCAAACCAATTTTCGGTGGAAGTTTACATGGTAATGTACATCATATATTTTTTTTAGTTTTATCATTCTCTTATTTTAGAAGTTACAGGGGGGGGGACACACATTTTACCACTTTGGAAGTGTCTCTCGCGCAAACTATTCAGTTTAGAAAAAAATGATATTAGAAACCTCAATATCATTTTTGAAGACCTATCCATAGATACCCCACACGTATGGGTTTGATGAAAAAAACATTTTTGAGTTTCAGTTCGAAGTATGGGGAACCCCAAAAATTTATTGTTTTTTTTCCATTTTTGTGTGAAAATCTTAATGCGGTTCACAGAATACATCTACTTACCAAGTTTCAACAGTATAGTTCTTATAGTTTCGGAGAAAAGTGGCTGTGACATACGGACGGACAGACAGACGGACAGACGGACAGACAGACAGACAGACATGACGAATCTATAAGGGTTCCGTTTTTTGCCATTTGGCTACGGAACCCTAAAAAAGTAATCAGCGCTTAGTATCAAAATGTTGTACAAAAATAGTTAAAGAATACTTACAACGAGTTTTGCCATAATTTATCCGGGTATCTTACTGGTCAACAATCACAAGAGACAAACTCAGCTGCAGTCTGATCGATGACTTACTACTCTAGCCAGCCATCCTTATATACCACAAGGAAACAGACGATTTAATGACAGGTAAGCGTGCTGAAAATGAGGTAATGATTGAGATCATTACAAGGAAGATGATTATGTGAGCAACGACGCGCGGTTTGAGTACATTGTGGCGGCGGTCCCACGGGCGTTCGGAGAAGTAATCCGTCTAATTTGTGGATTTACATGCAAATGGGTTATTAATTTATTATGTCACTCATATGACTTGAATTACTGATTGCTTAGTTTACTGTGCAAGTTAAGAGTTCTGTTCCCAGTCATGCTCATTTTAGGTACATATGGATTTTCATTACCCGTTCTCTTTCTCTCTCTCTCATTTTAGTGTTTATCCCGGTTGCATTCTTCGGAGCCCGCTTTCCTATTTTTACTCCTCCACTTCGCAGGGTCTTCGACATCCTCTTTAAGCTGGAAACAAATTATCGGACGCGGCTGACGGACGCGGCTGACGCGCGCGACATAAAAGTGTGCACAGTCAGGAACATCCAGCGCGCCAGATTTCTGTCGGATGTCCGAAGGCTCAAGGTTACGTCCACGGCTTACCTCCGATAGTTTGCACAGTTCAGTGTATATTCATTATCTAGATACCTATAAGTCGCGGCTGTGAGCCGCGTCCGTCAGCCGCGTCCGATAATTTGTTTCCAGCTTTAGTAACACCAATGACACGCATGCCATCGCTCGCAACGTCCATCAGCCAGTATCACCAAGGCTGAACCGTGCTAATGGGTGCTAATTTCTTGGGCACATATTTTAGGTGACTCTACTTACTAGCTTTTAAACCAGTACCGGTTTGACCAATGAGCAATGTAAGCAGGTGTTTAGGACATGGGAAACAGCAAAATCTCACGGAGCGATCGAATATGATGGACCCCGGAGACTACCTTGGTCTTGAAATGCATAGGGCATAAAAATGGCTCAATCCAGAACTGATTTTAACCTCATCTTAATCGTAAATTTGCATGCTGAAAAACGAACGCATGAAACGAACGAATGAAAAATTTAGAGTTGAATTTTATATCTCTTCGCTGACCCAATTAACGATCTACACCACTTTAATAATCCTACATTTTATTGCACATATAAAATTAAAATTCAATAATAATTAACTACTAAGTAGAATAAAGGTGACAGTCCATTTCCAACGACAGCTGCACTACTGTCACTTTTACTATGGAATTTGACAGTAACAGCGGCGCGTTCAGTACCAGTAGTGCAGCTGCGGTTAGAAATGGAATGTTACCCTAAGGATCTGGGTACCACGCAATAACCTTTTGACCGTCATTTATCATAGGTAAATTCACGAACATAATGTATATAAGTAATTAGTAAAGTAAAAACTGAAAATATTATCAAAACCAAGTTTATAAAACATGAAAGTAATTTTGAGAATATTAAGACGCCTTTAAGGGTTCTTAGCGCTTAAATTACATGCCCCGCAACTCAATCAGATTAAAACGAAATTTCTAGTAAGTAATAATTAATGTAAGCTTGTCCATAATTATCGAACGCATTAATTGGCATGTTAATTGTTTATCCTCATGGGAACTGTAGGGCTATGATGGTCGACTGTATAAATGATATAGTTGTATAAATGATGATAAAACTGACATTTTATCCAGTTCTTATTGATTTGTCGTCTTTTCCACTTTTGACAGCGATAGTCGTTAAACGATTAACTGCATAACATGCTCGTTGGATAATATGTCACTTGTCTACTTTTCCAACTTAAACTTAGTGTATAAGTGGATAAGTTAAATGATATAAAAGTCACTTGTCTAGATTTATACATTTTTATAACATTCATACCGTTTTGTCCACTTTGACAGCGATAGACGGTAAATGGCTACGTTTGTTGGATAGTTAGACATATAGTCGATTTTTGACGGCTAGCCTTTGATTAATTTATCGTGGTGCTCACTGGGCACGATAAGGTGCTCTCATGGTATAGAAGTGGTGAAAAATACAATTTTTAGGGTTCACTCGTGCGTCTGTCTGTCCGTCTGTCACAGCCTATTTTCACGGAAACGACTAGACCAATTAAGTTGAAATTTCGTACACATATGTAAATTAGTGACCCCTCACCCAAAGACGGAGATGGCTTCCTCGCGTTGTCCCGGAATTTTGCCACAGCTCATGGGAGCCTGGGCAGCTTGGCAGCTAATCCCAGGAACTGGCGTGGGCACTAGTTTTTACGAAAGCGACTGCCATCTGACCTTCCAACCCAGAGGGTAAACTAGGCCCGTATTGGGATTAGTCCGGTTTCCTCACGATGTTTTCCTTCTCCGAAAAGGGACTGGTAAATATCAAATGATATTTCGTACATAAGTTCCGAAAAACTCATTGGTACGAGCCGGGGTTTGAACCCGCGACCTCTGGATTGCAAGTCGCACGCTCTTACCGCTAGGCTACCAGCGATTTTTTAAAGTACAATAAATAGGTTAGAAATTATTTAAGAAAATAGCCAAAAAATTACCCCCTCCGCCCACCTTTATTTCCGAAATTACTGGGTCTAAAATTTTGGACTCGCACTTGGCCGGTATAGTTTTTTTTTTTTTTTTTCAAATATAATATATACTATTTGAACTCCATTTGTGTTCACCAAAGAATATCATTACATTATTTGTAGGGATGGCAAAGATATAATTTCTTCTTGGCAGCTGCTGCCATGGAAGAAAAGCATCAACAAAGAAAAATTCAACGACGTGCCATAAGGGATACATGGAACCCTTTTGATATGCCCAACGAGGAGTTTCGGCACATATATAGAGTGCTCAAAGACTTGGCACTCTATTTGTACGCCGACCTCAAACTCAACATGGCGTCGGATTGCCGGCACATCTTAAAGTACTTAATTAAAGATATAATGTAGCACTGAGGACGTCACTTTCTGAGAACGCCACTTTCTGAGGACGTCACATTTGGAGTTCGTCACTTTTTTAGCATAGGTACGATTTAACAGTATAAAATACCAGCACGAAAGATGTATGTAATGCCAGCAACCAGATTACCTGTTCGACATACGGTCGCTTTTATATCCTACATACCAACACCAATCTCTGTTTGCCTTACGCCTGACTGGTAGAGAATTCCATTTGGCAAAACGTCCTATGTTTCGTGCAATAAAGTGAAAATAGAGAGATTAATAATAATAATAAAAACAATCTAATTATGTTTAAATCAGAGTATTTAATTCAGAATACTTAAAAACTACACGCACCAAAACATTTAGCCACAGATTGGAGTTAGGCCGGAAATAGCTTCGATTCCATACACATAAGGGCGCGTATACACGGTGCCGCCTCCGCGCCGCCGCCACACCTTCGCGCTATGTACACGAGACGCGTAAAACCTGCGGCGGCGGCGCGGCGGCGGACTATACTTGTCTCGTGTACATAGCGCGAAGGTGCAGTGGCGGCGCAGCGGCGGCGCGGCAGCGGGCTTTAGGGCCCGGCCACATGTGCGCGGTGCGGCGCCGCCGCCGCCGCGCGGCGCGGCACCGCAGAAATCTGCGGCGCCGCAAACCGCTCTGCGGCGACGCCCGCCGCAACGCAAAATTTTGCGGTGCCGCGCCGCGGCGCCGCAAAGCGGTGCGCGTCGCCGCGCGCGGTGCCGCGCGCGGTGCCGCAGCGCGGTGCGCGGCGCCGCAAAGCGGTGAGTTTCGCCGCGCGCGGTGCCGCCAAGCGGCGTGCGGCGCCGCGTGCGATGCCACGCTGCATAGTAAAGAATAAAATTCGACTACCAGTTGTTTAATCAGACATGGATCCCTTCACACGTGTTCTGCTCTTGCTGTTGTTATAGCGATAGCGGTTCGCCAAAAAACGCTGTAAATGGTGTTAAAGGTATCAAAATCGGTACGATTGATCTTTAGGACATTTGAAACAATTTGACCCGAAGCACCAACAAATAAAAAAATGAGAGGAGTTATGACGTCATCTTTTTTTGTATGAAATTAAAAAAAAATTGTTTTGAAACCTATCGTGTGTAGTATTAAACGAAAGGGCTTTCTAAGACGATTCCAAAAATATATCACATCATTACATTTGAGTAATTTTTTTTTTAATTATAATAAAAATATTTTTTAAAACATACCAAGTTTGGGTTTCTCCAGATACAATACCGTTAAAAAATTTTTTGTTAAATATACCTCAAATTATACCTAATATCCTCATATCTAATTCTAATAAAGCAAATTTGAAAATATTTACATTTAGTATATTTGTTTTAATTTTTTCTACTCCCGTACCTTTATTTGTCATTTAAAAGGTCATCTCAAACACACACCTTTAAACCCCTATGTTATAGTTGTCAAGACAAGTCTTTAGTCTATTCCCCAAAAAAGTATTTGTGCATACACGCAGTATCTTTTTGGTACTTTTACGATACTTCGTGTAATCACCACTTAAAAAATATTGTATTAAATACATTGTTGCCAACCTAATTTTAATTGATTGATGAGTACTAAGTGCATTGCTGCTAATTTACAAAATATTCATTAGGTTCTATAGTAGAAACAATAAAATTCCTTCAGAAGTCAGAAACGCGCATGTGACACCCGTAATATAGCAAGATCCATAGACTACGAACACCGCTTAGCGTTGCTTGTTAGTCTCCATAGGCTACTGTGGCCAAAATCGAGAAAAAAAAAACTATCCAAAATTGTAATTTAACTAAGAGCAAGTACCAGGGCATCACGAGTTACTAGAAGGTGTCGCTGACCATCCGGCCGTGGGGCGCGGGGCGCGGTGGCCGGGTCGCGTATCTTAGCTGTATACTTTTGGTTTGTTTACCTACATATATGTCCTATATGATTCCACTTGTTTAAAGTATTATTTTTGTTGAATGAAAAATATTTGTTAAATTTACAATTTTTAATATTTAAAGGTGAGATTTTTCAGTTAATTCTTACATAAATAATTTTTACTACGAATTATAGATTCCGAGATATAAGCGACTTTCTGGAAAACCGTTATACTTATATTAATTTTATGCTTTCTATTTAAATATTTAATTGAGAAATTCATAGATCACACTTTGTAAAATTGAAAAATTAAAAAAAAGTACTTCATGTAATTATTTTCAAAATTGCTTTCTTAGTGTTAGATACCTAATATCCTCGTAGGATATTAGGTATAATTTGAGGTATATTTTACAAAAAAATATTGAACGGTATTGTATCTGGAGAAGCCCAAACTTGGTATGTTTTGAAAATTATTTTTATTATAATTAAAAAAAAGCGGCCAAGTGCGAGCCGGACTCGCCCATGAAGGGTTCCGTATTTAGGCGATTTATGACGTATTAAAAAAAACTACTTGCTAGATCTCGTTCAAACCAATTTTCGGTTGAAGTTTACATGGTAATGTACATCATATATTTTTTTTAGTGTTATCATTCTCTTATTTTAGAAGTTAGGGGGGGGGGACACACATTTTACCACTTTGGAAGTGTCTCTCGCGCAAACTATTCAGTTTAGAAAAAAATGATATTAGAAACCTCAATATCATTTTTGAAGACCTATCCATAGATACTCCACACGTATGGGTTTGATGAAAAAAAAAATTTTTGAGTTTCAGTTCGAAGTATGGGGAACCCCAAAAATTTATTGTGCTTTTTCTATTTTTGTGTGAAAATCTTAATGCGGTTCACAGAATACATCTACTTACCAAGTTTCAACAGTATAGTTCTTATAGTTTCGGAGAAAAGTGGCTGTGACATACGGACGGACAGACAGACGGACAGACAGACAGACAGACAGACAGACATGACGAATCTATAAGGCTTCCGTTTTTTGCCATTTGGCTACGGAACCCTAAAAACCGGCCAAGTGCGAGTCGGACTCGCGTTCCAAGGGTTCCGCGCATTACACAATTTTTAACAATATGTTTTGTTTAATGAAAAGTCAGTAAAATGTCTTTAAAAAACCCGTAGGGGCCGGATCAAAAACTAAGTACTTAAGTCCGACTCACGCTTGACTGCATATTTCTAATAGGTTTTCCTGTCATTTATAGGTAAAGAACTATTTAGTGTATTTTTTCAATATTGTAGACCCAGTACCTAGTTTCAGAGATAAGGGGGGGAAAGGGTCATTTTTTGCCTATTTTCTTGAATAACTGCTAAACTATTTATCTTAAAATGATCATTCCAAAGTTTAATTAATAATTAAATTAATAAACTTTATTTTGAAACACTTTTAGGTACAGAAATTTACAAACTTTTCTCAAAATGAGCTCTTTCATTTGATATGTAACACGATATCTTAGTTTGAAAAACTTTATTTTTTAATTTGCTCTTTTACCTCCCAAAAGTGGCCTACATATTTAAAATTCATTTGTTTACGTTACATATATGTCCGTCTTTGGGTCACAAACTTACATAGGTATGTGTGCCAAATTTTAACTTCATTAAAAGTGAGTAAAATGTCTTTAAAAACCCCGTAGGGGTCGGATCAAAATCTAAGTACTTAAGTCCGACTCACGCTCGACTGCACATTTCTAATAGGTTTTCCTGTCATCTATAGGTAAAGAACTATTTAGTGTAATTTTTTCAAAATTTTAGTCCAGTACCTACTTTCAGAGATAAAGGGGAGGAATGGTAATTTTTTGCCTATTTTCTTGAATAACTGCTAAACTATTTATCTTAAAATTATAAAAAAAATATATTTGAGATTCTCAAAATGAGCTCTTTCATTTGATACACACACGATATATTTTGAATAACTTTATTTTTTTATTTGCTCTTTTACCCCCAAAAAGTGGCCTCCATATTAAAAATTCAGTTGTGTACGTTACATGTCCGTCTTTGGATCACAAACTTACATATGTGTGCCAAATTTCAACTTATTGAAAAGTGAGTAAAATGTCTTTAAAAAACCCGTAGGGGTCGGATCAAAAACTAGTACTTAAGTCCGACTCACGCTTGACTGCACATTTCTAATAGGTTTTCCTGTCATCTATAGGTTAAGAACTATTTAGTGTATTTTTTTCAATATTTTAGACCCAGTACCTAGTTTCAGAGATAAGGGGGGAAAGGGTCATTTTTTGCCTATTTTCTTGAATAACTGCTAAACTATTTATCTTAAAATGATCATTCCAAAGTTTAATTAATAATTAAATTAATAAACTTTATTTTGAAACACTTTTAGGTACAGAAATTTACAAACTTTTCTCAAAATGAGCTCTTTCATTTGATACACACACGATATATTTTGAATAACTTTATTTTTTTATTTGCTCTTTTACCTCCCAAAAGTGGCCTACATATTTAAAATTCATTTGTTAACGTTACATATATGTCCGTCTTTGGGTCACAAACTTACATAGGTATGTGTGCCAAATTATAACTTCATTAAAAGTGAGTAAAATGTCTTTAAAAACCCCGTAGGGGTCGGATCAAAATCTAAGTACTTAAGTCCGGCTCACGCTCGACTGCACATTTCTAATAGGTTTTCCTGTCATCTATAGGTAAATAACTATTTAGTGTAATTTTTTCAAAATTTTAGTCCAGTACTTTCAGAGATAAAGGGGAGGAATGGTAATTTTTTGCCTATTTTCTTGAATAACTGCTAAACTATTTATCTTAAAATTATAAAAAAAAATATATTTGAGATTCTCAAAATGAGCTCTTTCATTTGATACACACACGATATATTTTGAATAACTTTATTTTTTTATTTGCTCTTTTACCCCCCAAAAGTGGCCTCCATATTTAAAATTCATTTGTGTACGTTACATGTCCGTCTTTGGATCACAAACTTACATATGTGTGCCAAATTTCAACTTATTGAAAAGTGAGTAAAATGTCTTTAAAAAACCCGTAGGGGTCGGATCAAAAACTAGTACTTAAGTCCGACTCACGCTTGACTGCACATTTCTAATAGGTTTTCCTGTCATCTATAGGTTAAGAACTATTTAGTGTATTTTTTTCATTATTTTAGATCTAGTAGTTTCAGAGTTAAAGGGGGGAATGGTCATTTTTTGCCTATTTTCTTGAATAACTGCTAAACTATTTATCTTAAAATTATAAAAAATATATATTTGAGATTCTCAAAATGAGCTCTTTCATTTGATACATACACGATATATTTTGAATAACTTTATTTTTTTATTTGCTCTTTTACCCCCCAAAAGTGGCCTCCATATATAAAATTCATTTGTGTACGTTACATGTCCGTCTTTGGATCACAAACTTACATATGTGTGCCAAATTTCAACTTTATTGGTCCAGTAGTTTCGGAGAAAATAGGCTGTGACAGACGGACGGACGGACAGACAGACGCACCAGTGATCCTATAAGGGTTCCGTTTTTTCCTTTTGACAAAAAAAAGCTAACTCATCTCGTTTTTTTTTAATGGTGCTTCGGGTCAAATCGCTTTGCGGCGCCGCAGCGCGGCACCGCAAAATTTTGCGTTGCGGCGGGCGTCGCCGCAGAGCGGTTTGCGGCGCCGCAGATTTCTGATTTCTGATTTGTATGGAATTTAAAAAAAACTGTTTTGAAACCTATCGTGTGTGGTATTAAACGAAAGGGCTTTCTGAGCCGATTCCAAAAATATCATATCATTATATTTTAGTCATTTTTTTTAGGGTTCCGTACCTCAAAAGAAAAAAACGGAACCCTTATAGGATCACTCGTGCGTCTGTCTGTCCGTCCGTCCGTCTGTCACAGCCTATTTTCTCCGAAACTACTGGACCAATAAAGTTGAAATTTGGCACACATATGTAAGTTTGTGATCCAAAGACGGACATGTAACGTACACAAATGAATTTTATATATGGAGGCCACTTTTGGGGGGTAAAAGAGCAAATAAAAAAATAAAGTTATTCAAAATATATCGTGTATGTATCAAATGAAAGAGCTCATTTTGAGAATCTCAAATATATATTTTTTATAATTTTAAGATAAATAGTTTAGCAGTTATTCAAGAAAATAGGCAAAAAATGACCATTCCCCCCTTTAACTCTGAAACTACTAGATCTAAAATAATGAAAAAAATACACTAAATAGTTCTTAACCTATAGATGACAGGAAAACCTATTAGAAATGTGCAGTCAAGCGTGAGTCGGACTTAAGTACTAGTTTTTGATCCGACCCCTACGGGTTTTTTAAAGACATTTTACTCACTTTTCAATAAGTTGAAATTTGGCACACATATGTAAGTTTGTGATCCAAAGACGGACATGTAACGTACACAAATGAATTTTAAATATGGAGGCCACTTTTGGGGGGTAAAAGAGCAAATAAAAAAATAAAGTTATTCAAAATATATCGTGTGTGTATCAAATGAAAGAGCTCATTTTGAGAATCTCAAATATATTTTTTTTTATAATTTTAAGATAAATAGTTTAGCAGTTATTCAAGAAAATAGGCAAAAAATTACCATTCCTCCCCTTTATCTCTGAAAGTACTGGACTAAAATTTTGAAAAAATTACACTAAATAGTTATTTACCTATAGATGACAGGAAAACCTATTAGAAATGTGCAGTCGAGCGTGAGCCGGACTTAAGTACTTAGATTTTGATCCGACCCCTACGGGGTTTTTAAAGACATTTTACTCACTTTTAATGAAGTTATAATTTGGCACACATACCTATGTAAGTTTGTGACCCAAAGACGGACATATATGTAACGTTAACAAATGAATTTTAAATATGTAGGCCACTTTTGGGAGGTAAAAGAGCAAATAAAAAAATAAAGTTATTCAAAATATATCGTGTGTGTATCAAATGAAAGAGCTCATTTTGAGAAAAGTTTGTAAATTTCTGTACCTAAAAGTGTTTCAAAATAAAGTTTATTAATTTAATTATTAATTAAACTTTGGAATGATCATTTTAAGATAAATAGTTTAGCAGTTATTCAAGAAAATAGGCAAAAAATGACCCTTTCCCCCCTTATCTCTGAAACTAGGTACTGGGTCTAAAATATTGAAAAAAATACACTAAATAGTTCTTAACCTATAGATGACAGGAAAACCTATTAGAAATGTGCAGTCAAGCGTGAGTCGGACTTAAGTACTAGTTTTTGATCCGACCCCTACGGGTTTTTTAAAGACATTTTACTCACTTTTCAATAAGTTGAAATTTGGCACACATATGTAAGTTTGTGATCCAAAGACGGACATGTAACGTACACAACTGAATTTTTAATATGGAGGCCACTTTTTGGGGGTAAAAGAGCAAATAAAAAAATAAAGTTATTCAAAATATATCGTGTGTGTATCAAATGAAAGAGCTCATTTTGAGAATCTCAAATATATTTTTTTTATAATTTTAAGATAAATAGTTTAGCAGTTATTCAAGAAAATAGGCAAAAAATTACCATTCCTCCCCTTTATCTCTGAAAGTAGGTACTGGACTAAAATTTTGAAAAAATTACACTAAATAGTTCTTTACCTATAGATGACAGGAAAACCTATTAGAAATGTGCAGTCGAGCGTGAGTCGGACTTAAGTACTTAGATTTTGATCCGACCCCTACGGGGTTTTTAAAGACATTTTACTCACTTTTAATGAAGTTAAAATTTGGCACACATACCTATGTAAGTTTGTGACCCAAAGACGGACATATATGTAACGTAAACAAATGAATTTTAAATATGTAGGCCACTTTTGGGAGGTAAAAGAGCAAATTAAAAAATAAAGTTTTTCAAACTAAGATATCGTGTTACATATCAAATGAAAGAGCTCATTTTGAGAAAAGTTTGTAAATTTCTGTACCTAAAAGTGTTTCAAAATAAAGTTTATTAATTTAATTATTAATTAAACTTTGGAATGATCATTTTAAGATAAATAGTTTAGCAGTTATTCAAGAAAATAGGCAAAAAATGACCCTTTCCCCCCCTTATCTCTGAAACTAGGTACTGGGTCTACAATATTGAAAAAATACACTAAATAGTTCTTTACCTATAAATGACAGGAAAACCTATTAGAAATATGCAGTCAAGCGTGAGTCGGACTTAAGTACTTAGTTTTTGATCCGGCCCCTACGGGTTTTTTAAAGACATTTTACTGACTTTTCATTAAACAAAACATATTGTTAAAAATTGTGTAATGCGCGGAACCCTTGGAACGCGAGTCGGACTCGCACTTGGCCGGTTTTTAGGGTTCCGTAGCCAAATGGCAAAAAACGGAAGCCTTATAGATTCGTCATGTCTGTCTGTCTGTCTGTCTGTCTGTCCGTCTGTCTGTCCGTCCGTATGTCACAGCCACTTTTCTCCGAAACTATAAGAACTATACTGTTGAAACTTGGTAAGTAGATGTATTCTGTGAACCGCATTAAGATTTTCACACAAAAATAGAAAAAGCACAATAAATTTTTGGGGTTCCCCATACTTCGAACTGAAACACAAAAATTTTTTTTTTCATCAAACCCATACGTGTGGGGTATCTATGGATAGGTCTTCAAAAATGATATTGAGGTTTCTAATATCATTTTTTTCTAAACTGAATAGTTTGCGCGAGAGACACTTCCAAAGTGGTAAAATGTGTGTCCCCCCCCCCCCCTAACTTCTAAAATAAGAGAATGATAAAACTAAAAAAAATATATGATGTACATTACCATGTAAACTTCAACCGAAAATTGGTTTGAACGAGATCTAGCAAGTAGTTTTTTTTAATACGTCATAAATCGCCTAAATACGGAACCCTTCATGGGCGAGTCCGGCTCGCACTTGGCCGCTTTTTTTTAATTATAATAAAAATAATTTTCAAAACATACCAAGTTTGGGCTTCTCCAGATACAATACCGTTCAATATTTTTTTGTAAAATATACCTCAAATTATACCTAATATCCTACGAGGATATTAGGTATCTAACACTAAGAAAGCAATTTTGAAAATAATTACATGAAGTACTTTTTTTTAATTTTTCAATTTTACAAAGTGTGATCTATGAATTTCTCAATTAAATATTTAAATAGAAAGCATAAAATTAATATAAGTATAACGGTTTTCCAGAAAGTCGCTTATATCTCGGAATCTATAATTCGTAGTAAAAATTATTTATGTAAGAATTAACTGAAAAATCTCACCTTTAAATATTAAAAATTGTAAATTTAACAAATATTTTTCATTCAACAAAAATAATACTTTAAACAAGTGGAATCATATAGGACATATATGTAGGTAAACAAACCAAAAGTATACAGCTAAGATACGCGACCCGGCCACCGCGCCCCGCGCCCCACGGCCGGATGGTCAGCGACACCTTCTAGTAACTCGTGAGGCCCTGGTACTTGCTCTTAGTTAAATTACAATTTTGGATAGTTTTTTTTTTCTCGATTTTGGCCACAGTAGCCTATGGAGACTAACAAGCAACGCTAAGCGGTGTTCGTAGTCTATGGATCTTGCTATATTACGGGTGTCACATGCGCGTTTCTGACTTCTGAAGGAATTTTATTGTTTCTACTATAGAACCTAATGAATATTTTGTAAATTAGCAGCAATGCACTTAGTACTCATCAATCAATTAAAATTAGGTTGGCAACAATGTATTTAATACAATATTTTTTAAGTGGTGATTACACGAAGTATCGTAAAAGTACCAAAAAGATACTGCGTGTATGCACAAATACTTTTTTGGGGAATAGACTAAAGACTTGTCTTGACAACTATAACATAGGGGTTTAAAGGTGTGTGTATGAGATGACCTTTTAAATGACAAATAAAGGTACGGGAGTAGAAAAAATTAAAACAAATATACTAAATGTAAATATTTTCAAAATTGCTTTATTAGAATTAGATATGAGGATATTAGGTATAATTTGAGGTATATTTAACAAAAAAATTTTTAACGGTATTGTATCTGGAGAAACCCAAACTTGGTATGTTTTAAAAAATATTTTTATTATAATTAAAAAAAAAATTACTCAAATGTAATGATGTGATATATTTTTGGAATCGTCTTAGAAAGCCCTTTCGTTTAATACTACACACGATAGGTTTCTAAACAATTTTTTTTTAATTTCATACAAAAAAAGATGACGTCATAACTCCTCTCGTTTTTTTATTTGTTGGTGCTTCGGGTCAAATTGTTTCAAATGTCCTAAAGATCAATCGTACCGATTTTGATACCTTTAACACCATTTACAGCGTTTTTTGGCGAACCGCTATCGCTATAACAACAGCAAGAGCAGAACACGTGTGAAGGGATCCATGTCTGATTAAACAACTGGTAGTCGAATTTTATTCTTTACTATGCAGCGTGGCATCGCACGCGGCGCCGCACGCCGCTTGGCGGCACCGCGCGCGGCGAAACTCACCGCTTTGCGGCACCGCGCGCGGCGCCGCGCACCGCGCTGCGGCACCGCGCGCGGCACCGCGCGCGGCGACGCGCACCGCTTTGCGGCGCCGCGGCGCGGCACCGCAAAATTTTGCGTTGCGGCGGGCGTCGCCGCAGAGCGGTTTGCGGCGCCGCAGATTTCTGCGGTGCCGCGCCGCGAGGCGGCGGCGGCGCCGCACCGCGCACATGTGGCCGGGCCCTTACGCGTCTCGTGTAAATAGCGCGAAGGTGCGGCGGCGGCGCGGCAGCGGCGCGGAGGCGGCACCGTGTACACGCGCCCTAAATGTTTCGCACAGTAGGAACCATGATTTTATCATACGCCGCTGTGATTAGCTCGTGAAGGTATCACGGCAAGCTCGCTGACACCAGTTGAAGGTCATTCCAACATATTTACATTTAAACGGACTGTCGCTCCTTTTGTGACAACATATTCTTCAGCATACCGCGTCTTCTGTCATGTCTCCATAAACTCTAACGTCTTTTTTATCTGCGTATAAAATCAGCTCTTGCAGTTTTTTTTCAGACAATATTTCCTCTCGTGTCACCTGTGGAGAATAGGCGTCCAAGGATTTTTTCTTCATAGCGTTGCCGAATTTCAGAATATATGTTCAGCCATCAATCACTTCTGCGTATGGAGTGATCGGTACTCTCATAGTTCTCATGTTCTGCATATATTTAATGCAATTTATTTGTTTGTTTTCTTCCTATAGGTATAGGTTACGCAATGAATTTTTAAATTAATATTACATTGTACTTTTAGCCTGACTGACAATGAAAATCTATCATGTCGCCGATTTGACATCGCTGATTTTTTTTCTATAGATGGTCAACCGAACCTTGTCAGTAGAAAAAGGCGCGAAATTCAAATTTTCTATGGGACGATATCCCTTCGCGCCTAAATTTTTCAAATTTGCCACCTTTTTCCTCTGACAAGATCTGGTTGACCAAGTATATTTAAAATGCGAAACTACAAATAGGTTATATCGTTTGTCAAAGCACTGTCTCATTTCAAACATAGACAGAGAGAGTCATACTATCTTTGTCTTACACTAGTACTAGCACCCAAAAGAAAAGGATGAGTATAGTTTGTATTGTTCTTATTTAATGACAAATTGGTTTAACCAACTATACTTACAAGAATGCACTTCGTTTTTCAGGTAAAATCGGACGTAATCGCGTAATAGAAAATGACAGCGTCGTACTAATTTAGTTGCAATCCAACACTCAAACTATACAGGATGGTCTATACCACAACGTTCAAATTTTTTTTTAGTTTCCTCATATCGTGGGCTATTAGGCGATTCTCAGAGATGACGTTCGGTGCCTGACTTCGGTGCCGAATTTTATTTTTTACTTCTTTGATACACAACTTTATTTCCTAAAATCTAGCCTTAATATAAAAAAATATTGGTAGTAGCCCACGTAGTGATAAAATAAAAAAAAATGTTGGACATCGTGGTTTGTACCATCCTGTATAGAGTAGTTAATAGAGTCAGACCGAGAAAAGTCTGCAGCGATTTTGATAGCCCACGCAGTGCAAGCGTCATTTTAAACGTCAAACTTCTATGAATTTATGACGGGCCTGACTGACAATGAAGATCTATCATGTCGCCGATTTGACATCGCTGATTTTTTTTCTATAGCTGGTCAACCAAATCTTGTCAGTAAAAAAAGGCGCGAAATTCAAATTTTCTATGGAACGATATCCCTTCGCGCCTACATTTTTCAAATTTGCCGCCTTTTTCTACTGTCAAGATCTGGTTGACCAAGTATAACACTTGCACTGCGTGGGCTATCAATATCGCTGCAGACTTTACGAGTAGCAAGGACCTAGGACCGCCTTAGATTGCGATGGACAGTCTTTGCATCAGGAAAAATCCGGAGCGGGGGTCAAGGCTAGGTTTTGCTCCCGGGAAATACCGATACCGAAAGTACCGGGAATTCCCGGGATTTAGAGCCAAGCAAAGAACCGGGATTTCAAAATTAAAATCCCGGTACTCCCGGGATTTTCGGGACTAAAATTTCCGGCACAATATTTGACTGCTTTCTGTTACATAGCATGAAATATCATGTTTTATAAAGAAAATAAATATGTATATTTTATCAATCTAAGGCTGATGGTAATACTTTTACGGCTGACCACTACATTAAAATAAATTAAAAAAAAAGTCAATGGGTTTGACAATGCCGACAATATAAAATTGCGTAATTTGATACTTTACGGGCATAAGTGTTTGTACGATAAATAATTTTATACGAACAATTAGTTATTTTATATTTGTATACTAACTAGAAGCAAAAATAGAGACAATTTTGTAATTAATAAAATACTACTTTTAATTCAAATTCAAACACGGTATAAGAAACTCACATGTGATAATGATATTTTTAATGAATTAATAATTCTGGCTGAATAATTTCTTGATTTGTCGTATTGGTAGTTCTGTTATTATATGTTCGAAGGTCCACAGCCCATTTTGAACGCATGCGAAAATTATCAATTTTTTTTTATCCTTTTTCACAAAACGTCTTACATATTTTAAAAAAAATGATATTACTGAGCCACAATTCAGTTTTTGCCAATCAACAAAGATAGTAAAAATGTCACGTAGTTTAGGAAAAAAAAAAAGCAAATTATATTAATGATTGTGTGACTTAAACTCTTAAAGACACATATTATGGTACAAAAGAAGTGTGTACCTTCACTGTGCTACTTTTTTATCGTTTTTCTACTCCAGCACTTAAATGTGTCAATTAAATGACTGACAGTGATATCTAAAGCAATGTCATTTGAATGATTTGTCTATAGGCTCATAAGATGACTGCTAGCAGTCATCTTATGAGTATAATACAACTGCTTTATTTTTTTTAAAGATACAAGTTCCGATCATCTTGATTGAAAGAGGTATGTTTTCATTTACAATAATAACTCTTTTTTTTTTAATAATAACTCAATTTTTTTTAAATAATAACTCTTTTTTTTAATAATAACTCTTTTTTTTTTGCTGCAGCTGTCATAGAAAAAGTAATGTATGCAACAGCTCATAATTGGTTCTTAAAATTCTCGGGTCTTTTTTTACAAAACTCGACTACGTCTCGTTTTGTAACTTCGACCCTTGAATTTTAAGAACCCTTATTATATCACTGTTGCATAAACTACTATTGAAGAAAGATTCGTGGTCGTTTTATGCTTTTTTTTACTGAAAATTGATAAGAAAACTGATTTTTGAAGGCAGTCCCGAAAGTACCGAAAATACCGGGAAATCCCGGTTCCATTTTCGCCCGGTACCGAAAATCCCGGTTCTTTTAAACAGTACCGGTTCTGCAATCCCTAGTCAAGGCCCCTTTCAAACAGGCGAGGTCCCAGCTCCTGGAGCATCCCGAAGTCTCGGCACCGAGGGAGACGAATAAATACCCGCTCAGCGCTGAGTATTTATCTTTTTAGGGTTTCAGGAAAAACGGGACCCTATTACTAAGACTCCGCTGTCCGTCGGTCTGTCTGTCTATTTAGATGATATATTTCTGTTGTCAACAACAAATAATAAGTACTAACAACAAAATAAAATAAATATTTAAGTGGAGCTCCCATACAACAAACGTGATTTTGTTGCCGTTTTTTGCGTACCTACCTAATGGTACGGAACCCTTCGTGCGCGAGTCCGACTCGCACTTGGCCGGTTTTTAAGAGACGCCGCATGCTCAGCAGCCGCTCCTGCCGACCGCATTGTACGACTAAGATGCGGGGCGGCAAAAGTACTGTCGCACGTGGCGTCCCACAGTAAGCACTTACCTCTTTCCCACGGCACCAGGGTCTAGCCGGCCTTATGCCGTCCGATCGGCTAAAGCCTGGCGGCTCAAGCATACATGGGATATTAGGTAACTCTGACAATAAGGCTCTCCTAACGATGTCATTAAGAACATGGTGCCGTACCTCCCAGCGCAACGGCAGCAGCTCAAGACATGGTGGCCGTTGCTCCCCACAGTGGAACCGTAGATGCATTGGTGGAGTTGGCATACCAATGGCAACCTATTAGGCGGAGAGCAACGGCCACATGCATCGAGCAGTTGTCTTAGTAAGGTGGCTAAGTTTGGGGAGGGCCTACAATTTAGTTGATTTTGACAGATGGTTTGACGTATAAAATTCACCGTATTTGAGGTTAATAAGGTCTACTGTCCTTAAAATTTTGTATGAATTTACAAGCAAATATGAGCCTTCGTTAATTAAGTATTGCAGCCGGTTCTACCTTAATTCGATAATGTAGCTTATTTCAAAGACTATAAACTCTAAGTACTTAGAAATAAAGCTTCAAAAGCTTTAACCGTGGATAACTTTTAACTATCAACGTCACATGTGGATAAGTGGTGATAGGATGTCATTCATTAAAATACGCTTTAAGTAAACTTGTTTAGAATTGATTTTTCAAAAGCTCAAACCACGGATGATTTTTATCAGTCAATGGCAAAAGTAGATAAGTGGTGGAATGTGATTAAGTAATCTATTCTTTAAAATAGGCCTTAAGTCATCGAGATTAAAATTGATTTTTCAAAAGCTCAAATCATGTCACGCTATCATTAGTCACTTGTACTTTATCCTCGCGTCTTTTTACCAAATTTAATCACTTATCAGGTATTTCACATATCACGCAATAAATGATTAATGATTTGGTGACAAAGCATCATAGCCCTCCTGCCGCCGACGTTAATTACGTCGATAATGAAGTAAGCGATAATTGCCAGGATATTACGATTCAAAACCATGACCAATACCATTGTAGTGGCAGTTGTTCACAAAGATTACCGTGTTTTCTATAACCCAATGTTAAGGAGATATATCCAAATTGAGCAGTTGGTAAACAATACAAGTTATATATTTATTCTTCGGATATACCTAGTTATAGATTTGTTCTTCTGATGGAACGTGTAGGTACCTAGGTACTTACATAAAAGTTACGGAGAAGATATTCAAATAGTATTGTATGCAACCGTTGTTTAAGAGAGGTCAAAAAAGGCGAGTGGCGTGAGTAACAATATGAGGCGAAGCCGAAAATTGTTAATAAAGACGCCACGAGTATTTTTTGACTCAGTTAAACAACGTTGCATACAATACTTTTTCTACGACCAAGCACTTACTTTGAAATAAAATTGTAAATTTAACAAATATTTTTAATTCAAGAAGTAGTAAAAATGGAGGCTACGGGCGGGAAAAGAACGAATGAAATAAAAAAAAACATGTCTATGGTTCACTTATTTGTCAGAGATGACATTTAAAATAAGGTTGGCAACACTGTATTTCATTCAATATTTTTAGGTGGTCATTACACGAAGTCTCGTAAAATCGTCAAAAAGATACTGCGTGTATGCACAAATTCTTTTTTGGGGAATAGACTAAAGACTGGTCTTGACAACTATAAGGTAGGGTTTTAAAGGTGTGTGCGCGACCCTTTAAATGCCAAATAAAAGTACGGGAGTAGAAAAAGTATATTAATTTCCAGGGCATTTCGCTCGCATTAGATATCAAATTAATCTGAAAAACTACAACTACGCCTACAATCTTGGAAGTAAAAGTTATACTGGCAGTAAGTTAGTAGTCGAGACAAATGTATTGTTGATTAGATATCTTATCTAAGATTCTTATTGATGCTCTTGAGGATAACAGGGAGAGTTAGCGTTACCTTCCTGTTGCAGAGGTGTCGAAACGTTTAATGTTGACAGAAAGAGGTCACTGTAATATTGTAACTAAATGCTTAGTTTGTCTCAGGCTTTATAGTTCTTGCAACATCAGATAATAGTACTTACTTAGTACTTAAATCCTATAAAACTCCCGTGAGATTCTAACATATACACCGTGTTTTTATTGAATTCCGTTAACTTCGGGGTATGGTTAAGTACGTTTAAGATAACTAAATGGCATAGTTAATTATCAAAAAAAATTTTTTTTTTGCTTTTTTACAAAAAGAAATAAGTTTAAAAAGTAATTAAATGTAGCATATAGCGTTGTTGTAACACGGGCATTACATTTAACTCAACCAAACATTTGAAATCTGTGACATATCAATGTTATTTCGAACATCGATTGACCGAGATTGTACTTAAGTTTAGTAGCAAATGTATGAACTCATTCTAAACACTAATCAATATGTAAACCGGCCCTAAGGCAAGTGTACACGCTTGTAGAGGCCTTATAGGAAAAAAATAAATTAGTGATTATCTCCGAAATGGAGTTAATTAGAATATCGGTGTCTTTGAGAAAGTTACTTGATTTAAGCTCAGGAATGCACCCTTGAAATTAACGGAAATCAAAAAAAACACGGCGTATATTAAACGCTAAAAAAGACGGTGCTGCAAAATGGATCTAAACATGTTGACTAATACGTGAAAAACCTTTTAAAATATTTTTTCACCACACCAGCTCGTAAAGGCCCTTTTGATTGATCAAAAACTGATGAGAAAGTTCCATTTTATCCACAAGAGTGGCAAAGTAATTTGATGCAAATTTTGAGTTGTGTCCTTATGTTGCCTACTAGAATTGACTTTTAAATTATGATTTTGAATAATAATTATTTAATAACGTTCATTTGGATTTGATTTGGTTTTATTTAGTTTGATGTCTTACAGTGTATACAGTATTTTCCTTGCATTGGTGTGGTGAAAATTTTTGTGTTTCACTCAGTGGCAAAATGTGTTTAACCCTCGTGCCTTGAGACCCTCGCAACGCCCAAGATTCCATTTTTCGAACCACTCGCTGCGAGAAACTAATCAGATATACTAATTATATTATCAATCCGTGCGATAAATCATATTCTCGTCTATGTATGCGGATCTAAGTACGGAAATTTAATATGTACGCGGCACGAACGGCCGATTATGACATTTATGACATTAAATGACAGATGATGAGATGACACATGTCCAATGACTCGAAGATAAGGCTGTTATGGTTACATAATGAAAACAAGATAATTGTTGTTACATTTATTTACAGTTTTAACAATATCTGTTTAAAAAACAAATTCTGGTGGGTTATCTGACAAGCCTTGAACGGCTGATTCCTTGACTCGATGTTTGACTTTAAGACTAAAATACTCGTAATGAGGGTTATTTATGTTGATAAGTAGTCATAAGTACTATTAAGTTTTGCAGGTGCAAGTTAGATCTTCGTTTTGATTATTTAGTATCCGTGTTGTTTGTATCCGCCACCTTGGTTGCCATGGCTGCCACCGTAACCCTGACCTTGTTGTCCGAAACCTCCTTGTCCGCCTTGTCCGAAACCGCTGTCTTGGCCAAAACCTCCCTGACCGCCTTGACCACCGTGAGAGCCATGCTGACCCTGTTGTCCGAAACCGCTGTCTTGACCAAAACCTCCCTGACCACCTTGACCACCGTGAGAGCCATGCTGACCCTGTTGTCCGAGACCACCCTGGCCTTGACCACCCTGTCCGAAACCACTCTGTCCATGACCACCCTCTCCGAAACCACTCTGTCCTTGACCACCCTGTCCGAAACCACTCTGTCCATGACCACCCTGTCCGAAACCACCCTGTCCATGACCACTTTGTCCGCCTAATCCTCCTTGTCCATATCCTTGGTCATTTTGATAACCACTTTGTCCGTGCTGACCGTGTCCTCCCTGACCCAAACCACCCTGACCGCCATGACTGCCGCCGTGGCCACTGTGAGCGCCTTGGCCACTGTGACCGCCTTGGCCACCTCCATGTCCACCGCTACCGCCATACTGGGGGTGACCTGAAATACGAAATGGGCAAACTAAGACTAAATAATATGTCAATGTAAAGTCTGATGAGGCAGTGGTTTTGTATAAAGCATTTGTTTTTTACCACAATTCCCTTATCTTATTGTAATAAATTGTAATAAAAATTCTAATTGGCTTCTGCTCGCGACTTCCGGCCATATTCGAACTTTAAGATACGTCAAATACTAGAGATTGAAACGATATGGATTGGATATGTCAGTCTCAAACAAGTGTCAAAAGTGACACGTTTGTATGAAGAAACGTCACTTTTGACACTTGTTTGACACTGACATATCCATTCCATATCGTTTCAGTATCTAGTATTTGACGTATCTTAAAGTTCGAATATGGCCGACTGTCTGATTAGAATAATGATGATTGATAAAAACCCTTAACTATCTTCACACCCAATTTCATTTAAATCGACTTAGCAGTTTAATACCTAGGCATATAATATACAGAGTGGTCCAAACCTTGACTTCCAAAATTTTTTTTTAGATTCCTCACGTCGTGGGCTATCAGAATATACCCCATGTATGTTAGCCGATTTTTCATTGTTTTCGAGTTATGATTTTTTTAAACTTTTAACTTTTGTTATGAAGTTCCGGGGTTCCCATACAGGTTGGCTAAAAAATAACTGCATACCCGTTACCAGGGAGGTTTTGGAATTATACTGAGCAAATTTTACTATGGGACCAACCGCGAATTCACGAAAAAAAATTTGGGTTTTATACATTTTGGCTGTGGTCCATTTTCTATGGAAGGGTATTTTTTTTTCGCGATTTCGGGGTTGGTCTCATAGCAAAATTTGCTCAGTATAATCCCAAAACCTCCCTAGCAACAGGAATGCAGTTATTTTTTAGCCACCCTGTATGGGAACCCCGGAATTTCATAACAAAAGTTAAAAGTTTAAAAAATCATAACTCGAAAACTACGAAAAATCGGCTAACATACATGGGGTATATTCTGATAGCCCACGACGTGAGGAATCTAAAAAAAATGTTTGGACGTCAAGGTTTGGACCATCCTGTATAGTAAAATTAGATTAGATTTATGTAAATGTAAAATATCTGTGAAGATGGCATGTGGAACTGTGCCAGAATACCGGGTATTCGCCAAAACAAACATAAGTAGGTATTCAATAGTATTTATAAATGTTGAAAAATTTGGAAAATGTTAAATGTATAGGTACTAGTGGTCAGTTTAGAATGCTTATTTACTCTGAACAAATTTACTAACCACATAAATGGTTTTTTGTAGTTTATGTCCTATTATTAGCAAAATACAATACAAAAGATATCGTCTACGGTGACTTGTTACCATCAGGCGGGCCGTATGCCTGTTTGCCACCGACGTGACGTGGTATAAAATAAAGATGCTGGCGCAAACGCAAATATTAGGACGAAATTAATTTGGTACCAGCTGGATGTCTATGAAACACGGATAAATACTAATCATATAACTGAAATGTGGTTTCACAAGACTTGAAATAGTACTCACCGAGGGCGGCCACTGCCAGAGCTAAGACAACGCACGCGATCTGTGGAATAACAACATTACATTGAATTAGTTAATCAATAAAATAACCATTTATTATATTATAATAATAGGCAAGAAATAGATATTTATTAAAAAAAAACAATTTTACATGATATAAACACCAGTAAAATACAAGTGATAGCTAAGTTATCTAGAAGCTAAAATACACAATAATATTAAAATAAAATTACAGCTCAAATCAAGCAATTGCACAATTCGTAAAAAATTACATAAGTAAGTGCAATCTCATCGCAACTCCTAAGAATTGGTCTATATTCTGCCAGGAAATAAAGGCGACCCATAAAAACATTAGACGCATTTGAAGGATGTATAAGTAAGTCAAGTATATAATATAACGATATAATATAAATTTAATTAAGTATAGAATAGTGGGACTCCACAGTCAAATAAATGTAGTTTTGTGGAGCTTTGTCCTTAATAAAAAAGTTGTAACTTTTGTGTTATAAATAACTAAAATAAAAAATAAGTGGATTAAATTTTTGTTTTAAACAGGACAATGTGTGTTTAATATAATGTACCTATATAGGTTTAACTGAGCAACTTTTGCTATGAGGCCGAAAGAACACCCTGTATACACCTATATATTGAATGTAATAGGTAGTAATTAAGTAGTCGGCTAACTTGACTAAACTGGACAGACACTGACGAGTCTCCATATACAATCTTTAAGTTTGATTTAGGTTTCTAAAGGAAAACAAAGCGTTGAGGTAAAACAGTTTACTTTTGTCAAATAATGAGAACTTTTTTTATAATTTTACAATTAGGGTGAAAATAAAGTTAATTATAAAAAACATAAATTAAAACAATAAACTTACTTTGAAAGCCATCGTGTAAGTGTTCACTTGAAGTTATGTCTCATGTTAGTCCAGCTGAATGTTTATATACCCGTCGTTATCTTAAAATTTGAGACGTGGCCTCTGCTTTTGCCTGTTTATGTTTACATACACGTAAATTCGATTCTACTGAATAGATATCGTTATCGGTTAGTAGGCTGAGGTTAAATCAAGTTATTTGTAAATATGTATTAAATAAAACATCCTCAAACCTAATTACGATGATTGTATCATCTCATCAGCAGCAAAAAGTATGGTTTTAGACCTCGCGGCTTTAACCTTTTCCACGCCGTGTCAAACACAAAAGCTATCACTCAGACGCCACATCACTGAAGTGTCCAAACTGAAGTTGAACTTTATGTATATGCACGTAGGTTGATGTTGCTCTGTGGTCTGTGACCGATTAATCGGTTTTTGGCGTTGAACCTACGGTGCGGATATATCGGTCATTGGCGTCCAAAATGTTAAGAAGATCAAGATGAGAAAAGGCGGCTTAATAATCGCGTTTATTATCTTAATATTCTTAATAATCTTGATCCATAATTCATCCGCCACTCTCACACGAACATAAATAAATGCCTTGTCAAAATCGATATTTTGATCTCCCAAGATATTTACTTATCTTATGACTAGACTAGATAAGCGGCAAAAACAAAAGCGCAATACCCGTACGATGCCTACTCCGTTAAAATAGCAAAATTAATAAAGAATAGGGTATTGTGATAAATTGCTCAGTTTCTATCTATATAACTAGGTTTAGTTATAAAATTCAACATCTGTCAAATACCCTATTGTTATTACTTGAAGAAGTCATTATTTTAATAAATTATCATTTCTCCACTACAGGTTGTCTGAAAGAGATCGCTGCTTAGCGATAAGACCGCTTGTTGTTACCTCTGTCTTCATGTATTATGTGTGTCTGTCTGTAAATCTTTTATTGAAGTTGTGCAATAACGAGCATTTGTATTGTATTGTATTGAATTATTTTATCGTGTATTAGTTTTATCGAAGTGGAGAGAGAGAGAGAGAGAGTAGAGAGAGGAGTAGAGTTAGAGGTTTTAGTTAGTTTGTTGTCTCCAGTCTTTTACGAAGACTTACGATTTCTTCATGTCACATTTCAAGAATCACAGACAACTTTTTCTCTGCACCTAATATGTAGCTGTACCATAGAAATAGTACATTATTGTCGAGGTTCGGAAGTAGCTACTTGCAGGCTGAGGATTCGTTTTAAACGGACGACCTTGGGAGTAAGCAAGTAGCCTTCCAGCCGAGTCATATATAGTGCTTTTCTCAAAAATGGTGCAAGAAATAGAAATATTTTACAGAACTTACAGAAGCAACGTTCTAATTTTTCATTAATTTTCACAGAAAAAAATACAACCATTAAAAAAATTAGCTTGCCGCCTTTAAAAAAAAAAGAAGTGTATTTTTCTGCTGAAAATACGCCAACCTATTTGAGACACCTAAATAGTCGCGGTACCAACATTAAGCCTGTAACAGACTATCGCACCGCACCGCGACCTTGGAGCGTCGCACCCATAAGTGAGAGCGAGGAAGAGATATCTGTTTCTCGCTCTCACTTATGGGTGCGACGCTCCAAGGTCGCGATGCGGTGCGATAGTCTGTTATAGGCTTTATAATAATAAGTGTTGATCATCTGTTGGCTGTTTAAGGGACCTATGCCTTCATTTGATATGGCCATTTGAAGTTTTAAAAAGTTGGGAACTCGTTAAATAATGGAATTTGTATGCGACATTGCAGTCCCGAAATCGAGACTGCAATGTTTTTAACTTTTTAATTTTTTGAATGACCATAAACTACGCACTTCGCGACCTATTTTTTAACCGGCAACGTCGACTTTGCCGTCCATTTTTGAGAAAAATAAGTAACCGTCGAGTGCTCACTCCATAAATTTGATAACAACTCATTTCACTGATTTAAACTTTCACGATTTTTACACATTATTAAATTATACAACGGGACTTACGGGGATTAAGTGTGTAATTTAATAACAAATCATTTATAATGTTTTAAGCGAACTTTGCGAAAACTTGTTTGTAAGTAATTTTAAGATTTAAGCGTACTCTACCTACTAAGTACTAGTAAGTTTCTAACTTATTCATAATACGTCATACTATACCTCCCATACAACTTATTTCTATAAAGGAAGGAGAGTTATCTACTAATATCTTATGTAAGGGAAGCTTATGTTCTGTTGGGTTACGACTGACCGCACTCGGCATTGAGATATCGACGGAATACATATTAAGTACTTACATCCACAATATCTTCCAAGATTTCTACCACGCGCCATATTGTAGTTCGATGTATAAGGATGTTAAGTGAAATCGGGAAAGGAAGCGGTCGGTGGTCGGTGATTTACTTATTTCAAAAGATTTAACTATACCTACCTACGAAGGAGTCAGTTGTTCATCCTTATTCTAGTCTTAGGGTTTGTTTCATATTTTATATTCAAGCGTGACTCTTGGTGTCTGTCGGTCTGTTTGTCCTCTAATACACGCTTAAACTGCTGAACTAATGTAGATGAAATTTGGTAAGTATAGAGACAGTTGGAGTCCTAAGAAAGGACATAAGATAAGTTTTGGCACGAAAATCATCTTTTCACGCTAAAGAAGTCGCGGGCAGAAGCTAGTGAATCTGACGTATCTGTCAGGTGTGATATAATAGTTCGAAAATATTTGAGCCGCTTTCAAGAACTGTAAAGAAGTCAATTTTCTTTACAGTACCTACTAGGTACCTGTTACAGGCCACACCTTGCATCTATAAATCATGTTTACATCATGAAAGAATGCAGAGCAGTGCGTTCAGTTACTTATGTAAATCTTATGCTCAAATTACACGATAATTATAAGTAATTTAAACAACGACAATATTCTATGCTATTGTAATATTTATTGGTAGGTAGTCGAAGGTTTACAAGATAAAATTTGCATTAATATTTACATGACCAACCGTGTTGTATTGAGATCTGCCGCCAACCATTTCTATGGAGAAAGCCGAAATGGATGTAGAATCTGTGTGTGTCCAATCAAGAGATTTGTCTAAATTTTCCTTTTAGTGCCATTTGCCAGCACCGTAGGCGCCTAGACCGCCGCCGAGACCGCCGAGAGAGCCTCCAACAGCCACTGGGACACCAGCGAGGCCGAGGCCGCCGACCGCTACCGGCGCTACGCCTACTACACCGACGCCGCCAGCGCCGAGCAGCAGAGCTCCGGCCTGGGCCTGTCTGGCGGCCGCGTCAGCGACAGCCTGAGCTTGAGCGGCGCTAGCGGCGACGGCGGACGCCTGCGCGCGGGCGGCGTTGGCGATGCGAGCGGCTTCCACGGCGCGTGCCTGAGCGATAGCCAGACCTTGGTAGCGGGCGGCGTTGGCAAGACGGTCAGCCTCCGCGGCGCGGCCGGCCTCAATAGCGCTTCCTGCAGCTGCACTGCGTGCGGCCTCTACGGCCCTAGCGTTCTCGTATGCGGCAGCCTGAGCCCTCTGCAAGTTGGCGATGCGCGCCGCATCCAAAGCCCTGGCGTTGTTGATAGCGTTGGCTTGTCCAGCACGGGCGGCACCTTCGGTCACACGGGCTCCCTGGATAGCGGCGTTGGCAGCGTTCGCGATGTTAGCGGCCTGGACTGCCTGAGCGTTCTGGATGGCGCTGAGTTGAGCCGCGCCAACGGCGGCGGCGTTGTTGAGGGCCTGGCCGCTGCCCACGAGGCCAGCACCGCCGATGAGGCCGGGGCCTCCGGCGACGATGGCGGGGCCGCCACCAATGAGCGCGGGGGCTCCGGCGACGATGGCCTGGCCACCGTAGAGGCCGCCGCCGATCAGGCCGGGGCTGGCGATAGAACCGTAATAACCAGACTGCTCAGCATTGGAATCAGTAGCGACGGTGTCTTTCTTCACACCTACAAAATATTCAAAATATATTACAAATAATACAAGCCACAACTAAAGATTAACAAAAGCTGATCCCGTCGGGCCCATTTTTAGGACATAACCGGCAATATAGGATTTTGGAATAGAGATACGACCGAAGACAGATAGTTACTTATTTGGGTATATAACCAGCGAACATTTTGAAGTTTTTGAATAGGTAATTTATTTATTTTCTACTCACCTTCTCCGAAAGCTTCATACGCCAAAGCGATGACAAAGAGAATCTGAAAACATTTACTTTTATAAACTTTGACCCTATCCTTCTTTATTAAATAAACCATGTATTTTATTTGAACTCAATCACTGGAAGTCACTGCACTTTATCATCCACAGAAGAATCCTTACCGTAAAACGAGACATCGCTATGTATGTTATGTTAGTTCGCTACAGTACACCTCCGAAGCAAACCTTGGAATGTAATCCTCCACCAAACACCTACACTTTTATAGTGAACCGAAAATTATTTACATGCATTTACAATGCTGATGCCGCCCCATTTGAATACTGCACCTGAAAAAAAAACGTTTCGGCGGCCGGCGGCGGTGGTGGTGCGTGAACACACACTATTCTGGCGCGAGATGCGCGGGCGCACGTACTATGTTCCCTTTAAAAAAACTATCTAAATATTGCTTCAAAATGCTTCACTGACATGAAAACTTCATAATAAGTGAACTTATTACATTCGTCTCCATACCCAAAAGTCGTCAATCACAGGACATTCTCGCAGCAGTATCCGCAGAAGATCTGTCGGTCGAGCACTGTTGCCATTCAATCGGGTTTCTGTATTTTCGCCAGTTGGAGGCATTATGCGCTTCGCTGTTCGTTATTTAATACAATTTTATGCAACCGTTGTTTAAGAGAGGTCAAAAAAAGCGAGTGGCGTGAGTAACAATTTGAGGCGAAGCCGAAAATTGTTAATAAAGACGCCACGAGTATTTTTTGACTCAGTTAAACAACGTTGCATACAATACTTTTGCTACGACCAAGCACTTACTTTGAAATAAAATTGTAAAAAACAATGTATTTCATATACAATATTTTTTAAGTGGTGATTACACGAAGTATCGTAAAAGTGCCAAAAAGATACTGCGTGTATGCACAAATACTTTTTTGGGAAATATACTAAAGACTTGTCTTGATAACTATAAGATAGGGGTTTAAAGGTGTAAGTGTGCACGACCCTTTAAATGACAAATAAAAGTACGGAAGTAGAAAAAATATAAAAACATAGGTACATGTCCATTCAACGAGAAATCTAATCTGCAGAACTCAATAACACGCCCACCTAGGTATTATGAACTTTGCATGCCAATAAATTTAATCATACACAAACATGCAACCTAATTTTTCTTCAGGTCATAATCCCAGATGATTGAATTCCCGCCGAACAGTAATAAATCAGATTGTGAAATACGATGCATATTAAGTGCAGTAGGTGCAGTGACGTGTTGCACAAGGGTGATGCAACTCCGGCTCCAAACCGCTTGTCCGGCTCCTCATTACATACTTGACAACGCAAAAACGACCCACTATACTTGTAATGCGAGCATTAGATAGGCGGTTCCGTACAAAATGTTGCGCGATCTGTCTCTCACATTTATCGTGACTTAATGCAGGTAATTAATAAACTTGATCATAATTGTAATCGGGAATAGTTAGTATAGGTATTTAGAACTCCTATAAATGCATGTGGATTGTGGTGTGAATCGGTAACACCGAAAATAAATACAATATGTTACCGTAATAACCCGTTTTTAGAGAAAACGCGTTTTCCCTAGTTAAAACTAGTGTTCCGTAAGGCCTCGGTAAAAACTAATTTTAACTGGGTTTGTCTTGGTGAAAACTAATTTTGACTAAGTAATTGTTCAAAATATTTCAGTGAATACTAGCTTTTACTAGACGCGCGTAAACCATACATTTTTTTGTTTTCTAAGTTAACATTATAAAATACAACAACTGTCGAATGAATTGCGATCAAAATTAAATATTTCGATAGAAACATCAAAAAGAGGGCAACCATAGACGTACCTATGTATCCATTTGACTCTACTGATTGATTCCAGAATTTAAAAATAGTTTGTGCTTATGAATTGTTCTGATGAAATCCATTACCGTAAAATGGGGTGAGTAGGGGCAAAACTGACATTCAAACCTCGATAACATTTTATTTTTACATGTGCATACTGAATGGTGGATATAATAAGTGTTCCAGACAGTTTTTATTTTATTTTGGGTAGTTCCATTTCATAACTTTGACGATAAACAGAAAATCCCACCTCACCCCGTAATCTCTCGTAATTGGGGTGAGATGGGATTTCATACAAAGGTGATTTTGGAAGATTGTTGGATCGATTTTTAATTATTATGAGTATTACTCCATTTTAAATTGGAATACATTATTTTTGTAGCAGTAGCCTTAAAATCCTATCTCACCTCCCTTTCATCCCTTCTCTCCCCATTCATAACCCAACTCTCCCCGGGAACCCTACTCACCCCATTTTACGGTACCAAACTGTGGTAAGCAGTGGTTCTCTAGCAGTGGCACTGGTCCCTAATGCACGGTGCACTAGGCGGGCAATTGGATTCATCGCGTGTCATTGTTATTCTAGGATCCATTCATTAATTGTATTTACTAATTAATTAATGTGTAGTAATTTCGCACTATATTTAGATTGCATATAATACTGAATAACTATACTTGGTCAAGCAGATCTTGTCAGTAGAAAAGGGCGGCAAATTTGAACAATGTAGGCGCGAAGGGATATCGGAATTTCGCGCCTTTTTTTACTGACAAGATTTGGTTGACCAGCTATAGTAGACAGGTAAAATAGATAATTGCAATTTAAAACTTATCATCGATCTTGTTCCCATTTCCAAAAATGTTACACCATCCTCTAAGTTTTACCCGTCACTTTAAAAAGAGCCAATCTTATTACTTAGTTTACTTGCCTTATATTTATCGTATGGAAATTATTTTACACCGTACATTCATTTAACTAATAGTTTATAATCTAAATCTACATTTGTCCAAGTAGATTACTACTTCAACAAGACGAAGAATTAGAATTAATTGGAAGATTTTAAAACCATAACGAGTGCAGTTATTAAGCTGCACTCGTTATGGTTTTAAAATCTTCCACTGGGCCATCGTACTTGTCAACTTCCTTTTTGAGATCAAAAGCGTATCGACCCTTTATCGAGTAAAAATTCTTCACTACCTATTTACTGTGTACTTTTCCCTCATAATTTTCCACTTGGTCGGTCGTATGAACTTTGCTCAATCGGTCCTTATACAAATGATCGTATGTTTCTTATTCACGAGCAACACTGCTCAAAGTTGCATCGATCATTTATTATGGATGCACCAATGCACCGGAGCTATCGTTGTATGGGCGCTTGCGATGTGAACTATTGGCACATTCGATACGAAACAATAATTACATTATTAGTGTAATTAAGTTATAATTAAACTGTTGTCATAGGCGTAGCATTTCCTAAATATTTATGTGCCTAAACCATCCGTCACCGTTTAAACGTTCCCTATTTTTATTTACCTATGAGAAATTTAACAATAGTGGTTGGTAGACCTGGCCCTTAGTGGATTATAGTACGAGTACAACACTAGTAAAAATCAATCAAAAAATCAAATAGAACAGTAAAAGTGGTAAAGAACATCGTAACAACATAAAATTGACTATATAGGTACATACAAAATAAAATTGGATACCTACACTCCAATTGACCTAAGCACTAACGGTCACAAATATTTGGGTGTATTAAAGAAAAAAAAAACAATAAAAGCTTATAGTTAATTTATTTATTAATAGTAAATTATAAATAGCATTGTGTAGTGTTGTGTAGCGTCAAGCTCACAGGCAGTCTTCCTCAACCCTCTGGATTAACGGATAGAACTGCGCAGGTTCCGCGACCCTGTAACAAAACACCATTGATACAATTATATTGTATAACTATAGATACCTAGGTTATACTAATACATTAAGGGCACAAAAAATACTCCTATAATATTTATTACTTAATGAAACACATGAAACTGTTTCTGTTGATTATGAGCAACTATTCCAAAGACAATATTGTACAGAAATTTACGGAAAATATACTTCTCCTAGACATTTAATTGTAGCTTTCACAGTTTACATGAAAATCTATAAAAACTAAACATGGGAATATTGGGAATATCAAATTGGGGTGAGGTAACTTCGCGGCGTGTTTCTACTTTGCTTTACTCGGAAAACATATAAAAACTCAAAAATAAGCGCTTTCTCAGAGATAAGACCTAGCTAGATCAATTTATCGCCCCCGAAAACCCGCATATAGCAAATTTCATCGAAATCGTTAGAGCCGTTTCCGAGATTCCCGAAATATATATACAAATAAATAAACAAACAAGAATGGCTCGTTTAAAGGTATACAAGAATTACTCGTTTAAAAATATAATATATATAATATAAGATAAGATAAACCTAAAAGCTATATACATTGCAAGTTTCGTGCTTTCTGCCGAATGGGGATGGGGCCAAAGTTGAGGCTAAGGGTAACATTCCATTTTTGACCGCAGCTACACTACTGGTACTGAACGCGTCGCTGTTACTGTCAATTTCCATAGTAAAATGAACAGTAGTGCAGCTGCGGTTGGATATGGAATGTCACCTTAAGGGGCCCACTGATTAACAGTCCGCCGGACGGTATCGGCCTGTCAGTTAGAACAAAAAGTTGACAGTTCTGAACAACTGACAGGCCGATACCGTCCGGCGCACTGTTAATACTGATTAACAAGCCGCACTTTAATAGGTTTAGTAGGTATATTTTATATGTTTTATATTGTCTTTGATTATTTCTCATTTTTAGGGTTCCGTAGCCAAATGGCAAAAAACGGAACCCTTATGGATTCGTCATGTCTGTCTGTCTGTCCGTCCGTCTGTCCGTCCGTATGTCACAGCCACTTTTTTCCGAAACTATAAGAACTATACTGTTGAAACTTGGTAAGTAGATGTATTCTGTGAACCGCATTAAGATTTTCACACAAAAATAGAAAAAAAAAAACAATAAATTTTGGGGGTTCCCTATACTTACAACTGAAACTCAAAAATTTTTTTTTCATCAAACCTATAAGTGTGGGGTATCTATGGATAGGTCTTCAAAAATGATATTGAGGTTTCTAATATCATTTTTTTCTAAACTGAATAGTTTGCGCGAGAGACACTTCCAAAGTGGTAAAATGTGTGTGTGTGTGTGTGTCCCCCTGTAATTTCTAAAATAAGAGAATGATAAAACTAAAAAAAATATATGATGTCCATACAAACTTCCACCGAAAATTGGTTTGAAAGAGATCTAGTAAGTAAGTTTTTTTAATACGTCATAAATCCCCTAAATACGGAACCCTTCATGGGCGAGTCCGACTCGCACTTGGCCGCTTTTTTATAAGTAATGTTTTTATTTTGTTGTTATAAAAGATGTTGTTAGAAGCCAGTTATTGTGGTCCCCAATAGCTAAATCTTTACTGCCTTTCAAGTACTTCAAAGATTTGATGGTGATGATGATGATATAAAATTTATATTACGTATATTCCTTAATATAGAAAAGCAAAAGTTCATTAGTTGCGTCCGTATAGAAGTAATGTTTTTTTATTATTTCCGGTTAAAAATTAATTGTTAAACAGGAAAATTTTTCGGTTAATAGCTCGAATACCCGAAATACAATCGTTAACCTACTTTAAATCAACTAACTGATAATATTTTCTCAGTAATGTTTTGGCTTTGTTGTTTATACTCGTACAGATAATGGTAATGAGTTACACAAGTAATCATATCAATTTAACGTATACTTATTAGTAAAGAAGCTCTTATCACTATCAGCTAAAATAGTTAAAACAATGACTTGTTGGTTTTCGTTTTAGATTTTACCTAGTTATTTTTTTGTTTTTAGATCGAATTTGGATTGAACATAGGTATTAAGTATTCAACTTTTGTTCTTCTTTATATCGAAACTATTAATGTTAATCATGGTTTGAAATAAAGTTCAATAAGCAAACACTACCTTAAAATATTCCACTCTGGAGATATTTACACGCCGAAAATCTCATATCTGTACCGTAACTCACATCGTGATATCCTATATTCTGTGAGCTTTGTGGTCGAAAGTAGGTCGACATTTTATTTTACTATGTCCACGATTTTTAAAATTAATATACCATGTGTACCTATACTTTTTATAATAGAAATAGTAGGGCTTTTTCATGAAATTGTTGTTTTTTGTGTGTATATTACAAGAAAAGCATAGGCATTAGTTTGGAAAAAAATAAAATGGAAAGTTTTAATTTTTCCTTTCTTTCAAATTATTTATATGAAACAGTATAAATTAAATATCAAAAATGTATTGAGCAACCTTGATTTACCCGAAAATGATACCGAACTTGACCGCATAGCAAAACTTTATCTTTTACAAATTTTGGAGGTTATTATTTCCCCATTAAGTCAAAATTTTGCATCAAAAAAAGTCGATTGGTTCCCCTTTATAAATTAATCTGCGAGTCGAAAGGAGCAACTGTGCAAAAGGAAATTCCATCATCATAATTTTCCGTAAATCGTACTTTTTTTTGTCGTGTACACCATATGCTAATATATACTCACTCGTATAAAACAGGCGCTCTAATAGGTGCGGCGATGACACGCGGGGGGTGCAGGGCGTTGCTGACAGTGTTAATTTTAAGCTGCACCACGCTGTGGGCCGAACCCAATAGGGAGGTGAGGCTGCTCAGCACCGGGGGGAGGGAGGGGACCGTGCTCACTGCGATGGTGTTTGCTGGGATCTGGGGAACAGATTAGGTACTGGTTATTACCCATCAAAATGTCAACGGCCGGCTGCAATAAAGCTGGCCCACAACGGATCACACAGTCGTCCACAAAATGACGACGGAAGACGGCGGTCTTCTGATGTCTTCATTTCCACGAGGATGGGGCGCGAATGTAGAGTCTCCGAAGCAGAAATGCGGTAGAGACCCCTCACACCCTACCAAAAGGAAGGGTATCGAAAGATCATACATCAACAATGTCACTCGTTTGCTAAGGTCACGGGCGCTAGGTGCCAATTCAATATAAACCTTACGCCAAAGCATGAAGGTTGCATTGACAGCGTTCGCCATAACAACTAATTTAAAGACTTCTTCGCGTTGAGGGCACGACCACTTTACGAGTAGGTGCTATTGGCGACCGAAGTATAAATGTCGACGGCCGATCGTAAGATCAGGCAGATCGTAATGTTCCTGTGTAATGTTTTGACGATAGTGACATTAAACCAATATATAGGTAGGATAGGTTCGTTAGGTTGCTTTAGATGCCCGAAGGGCAAACTGCCCAGAAATAGGAGCCCCGCGTAGCGGGTCTCCGTCGACTTAGGGAACGGGTCTAAGATTTTCACGTTTCACGATATGCCTAGGAATTTCACGATATGCCTGATCTTACGATCGGCCGCCGACATGAATGCTAATTATGGCGTTATTCATAAACGGCTGCTAACTTAATCAGTTGATGATCGTCGTTTGTCGCTATCTGTCGTTATGCTATAGAGAGGGACAAACGACGATCATCAGCTGATTAACTTAGCAGACGTTTACGAATAAGGGGGTTAGTGTGTCAAATCGACTTACAACAATCATTCCATCCGATTCGACCTTTTCCCGATGGCTCTTCTCTTGCTCTTTAGAAAGAATCTATTCATAAGGATCGCTTATCTGTTTACGTAGGTAGTTTAATATGCTTACAACGATTGGCGCAGGTACCGGCCGCACCACCACCGGTGGCGGTCGGACAGGGGGTAGCTTGTGTACGGCGATGTCGGCTGCCTTGGCTGCAATTGCCAGTGCGCCCTTCACTGCGGCGCCCTTTGCTGCCAGGATAGCTGCCCCTTTGGCTGCTGCGCCTTTGATTGCTCCTGTAAAAAACGAGTACATCTTGTATCAAGACGGAATATATAGTAAAGTACTTAGGTACAGTCGCCATTAGAGCGGCCAAGGTACTCATAATAAATAACTGAACACGGCTCTACTTTCAAGGCGTTAAACAGTGCACATTCAGATATTTTTGAGCACCTCGGCCGCTCGGACATATCTGATGGCGACTGTACGTAAAAGGTTAGGTGACAGACGCTACAAGACTTATGTACAAGTAGTGCCTAAGATCTTGGTCTCACAATGATATATCATCATCATCAGATTGAATTCTAAAGCTACCTTTAATAGCCGCGCCTTTGATAAGCGCCCCCGCTCCTAATAAGGCCGCACCCTTAGCCACTGCCGCTGCTTTCAGTAGGGCAGCGCCCTTGGCTACCGCTGCGGCCTTCAGTAGCGTGATGCTGCCGAGGGCTGGCGGTGTAAGACAGCACAGGCATGCGAGCTGGAATAAAGATCAAGATTCGTCAATATTGTGCGAATAACATGAAGAGAGGCATAGAGAAGCAGCGGCCGACCGCCATATACCTGGTGGACTAGTATAGAAAGAGACCTCAAGAAAGCCCAGGTGCCCCAACAGACAACCCAAGATCGTAGGACTTGGCGCAGGACAGTGAGGAGACCCGACCCCAAATAATTGTCTCTGAAGCGGCAGCAACCGCAGCCTTTCACGGCTATGTATCATCACAAATTCGATACGGGTTAATAATATGGGGCAACTCTACCGAGGCCGATAGAGTTTTCAAAGCGCAAAAAAGATGTGTGAGATCATTATGCAGGGCCCACTACTTAGATAGCTGCAAGCCATTATTTAAAAGAAAAAAATTCTGCCTTTACCAGCCTTGTACGTGTTCGAAATGTGTAAATTTGTTAAAAATAATATACGTTTGTTTAAAAAAAAGGGCAACGATAAACGGCACAAATACGACCTAGAGATACCGACGCATCAAAGGCTAAAGCTGTTCCAAAATAACTGCTATTGTATGGCTGTAAATTTGTATAATTCTATTCCTGTTGCTAGAAGGACAGGCTTTTCGGAAAAATTTGTATAGTTTACTATTGGAACATTGTTTTTATAACTTAAATGATATAATACAACATTTTAAAATTAATAATTTTAGATAGGATTTAGTTAAGTAGGAATTTGATATTGATACACATTAACGTTTGTTTTTTTCCGTAAATTTTCTTTTATTGGAAATTTAATTTATACATAATACTATGAATGCTGAAATTTCAGCCGGACATGTGAATAACTGTACAGTTTACTGTCGAAAAATTGATAATGACATTAATGATTTAAATTTAATACAACTATTTATAATTAACAATATTGAGATAATTTAGTTCAGTAATTTGACATTGGTACACATTGTCATTTTTTTTTTCTCTTCAACATGATTCTATACTGCTTATTTAATATTTGTAATTTAATTTTGTAATAAATATTTGAATGCTGAAATTCCAGCCAGACATGTAAAGAACTGAATTTGTATATATTGACATCTTATGTATAACTCGTGTTTTATCAAATAAACGATTATCTTATCTTATCTTATCTTATAATGGGACCAGGAGAGGAAGAAGAAGAACATGAAGAATAGCATAGCATAGCATAGGCATAGGCATATATAGGCGAAGAGAGAGGAGGCGACAAGAGGCTGATAAGACCCCCAACGTACGTACTACTACGAAAGTATTACGCACCCTGCAAGTTATGCAGATGCATGTAATTTTAGGTTCATTATAAACTCTAAGCAAATTAAAAATCTTATCTTTATCTTTAGGTAGGTACTTTAATTACTTTCATGAGTAAGTATACCTTTTAAATGTTTTAATAAAGAGTTCCAGGACATTGTACATCACATCGGCTCCATCGTCAGAGTAGTGATTGATCACAGGATATTGGCCACATTTCAAAAATATATTTGAAGGTACAACACATACGGCTACCATCAGTTTGGCACTGACATAAACGCTATCGAGAACGTAATTTACTTTCTATACATCTCGCTCGTACTCGCATATTTGTGCAAACGAGATGTAATAGAAAGTAAATTACGTTCTCGATAGCGTAAATGTCAGTTTTGACACTGTCAGTGACTCATGGTACGGGCTCAGGTGAAACATATATAGGTGAATAAAACTTACCGAAACAATAAAAAGTCTAAACTCCATTTTTGGTATTTCCTGTCCCCTGCAGACACTGTACTACTGCCCTAAGCCAAGGTGAAGGGCATTTATTTAATCCATTTGAGGACATTGCAAAATTAACAGGTTGTCAACAAAATCCAGCAATGTCATCTGAGCCTGTTATAATAATGGGTTTTCCGATGATACCTGTTTGAATCGACTTGCCGCATTTTAATGCAGCCGGATGAAATCTAATGATGTTGTTCTTACTGCCGTATTCGAACTTCAAGATATTCACAAGAGATGACACGTACTTTTACGGTATTTTTAATTTTTAGTTTTAGTTATTTTCATTGTAGTTAGTTTTAGTTTTATATTCTATGTCTTTTAGTAATTTATATTAAAAACTTATTGTAAAAAAACATATTGTTAAAGATCCATTCTAGATACGTTATAGTTTAGATTTCAACTAGATATAGATATAGTTCTCTTTTGCAGCGCAATTCGGGCAACCAATGTCACTTTTAAGATAGATCGTGTTAGATATCTATTAGTCACTTTTAAGATAGATCGTGTTAGATATCTATTAGATGTGAATTAGGTTTCTAAGTAATATCTTGTGGAAATCGTTCAAGAGTAGGTATCTCCAGAATCGCGGAAATGTCAAATTTGACAGGTTAGATCTTAAACATATCGTTATCGTATCTTGGCGATGTCTAAAAGATATCTAATAGATGTCTATTACAAAATCCGAATCGGGCCCTTTGTGATAATCAAAATGCAATAGATAAGCCGTTAGTCACTTTTTGTCTTTTAAGCCCAAAACTGAACACGATCACTTAGGATCATACTTAGGTACTTGTGAAGGTAATAGGTATTAGGTACTCAATTTTTGTAATGTACAGTCAGCAACACTATTTGCTTAGCACCTTTGCATACAAACTTTTATGCTTTATACTCTTGTTATAGGGACTTTTACTAAGAACATAGTTAGCTCTATATTTAATGTAGGTAATGTTGTGTCTGTGTGTGAGGACTGTGTGGTAAGTAAGTACATATATGTTGTGTAATGAAAAGTTGTGTATTTTATAGTGTTATTTTTGTGTGGCAAGTATAGTTCATAAAAGTGGTAGGTAAATAATAAAACTAAGTCACGACTCTAGGGAAGTGGAGCGACGCTTTAAGTGAGTGCTAATTGTTCTACATTTTCACCAGTAAATCTGTGGAGTACCTATTCATAATATTTTTACTTCGTCTAAACGCTACCAGGGCTAAATTTATTCTTCATTTACTAACTTATTTTAATTATATTCATCTCAGGTTCTCCATCGAGGTCTAGGTCTACCAACTCATTTTTAAAAATAGGTATACATAAATATTTACGCTGTTTCATTTTTAACATAAATAAATTTAAGTACCTATGTATGGGTAAAATGAAATAGTAGTAGTACTTGTAAAATCTAAAACAACCGGCCAAGTGCGAGTCGGACTCGCGCACGGAGGGTTCCGCACCATCAACAAAAAATAGAGCAAAACAAGCCAAAAAAACAAGCAAAAAAACGGAGAGATGCCTTTAAGCCGGCAGCTTGATTTCGATAGTATAATAAGAGTTAATATGTATTGTTTTTCTTTTCTTTTTTTTTTTTCTTTTCATTGTGAATTAATCATGCTAGTGTCCAGTAGAATTGACACATGAGACCATCATGTTCTCGATTAATTAGGTATATTGTTTATATTGCTTAATTTAATTTTAGTTTTTGACACTTGGAGACCTTATACATCTCTAAGTTTTAATTTTATTTTTAATTTGTTTGTACATATTTATATTTTTAATGATTCTGACACTTGAGAGACCTATACATCTCTTAGTCAATATAGGGCATTTTGCTTAGTAATTATGTGAAGATATACCGTTTTTCATGTAACATACAAGAACAAAATGTTGTGTCTCACAGCTAGACGTTATTACAATTTAAATATTAATATGGCCCGGCAGCTTGAATATGTCATGCTCGCTTAAAAGTCTTTGCTTACGGTGGCGTTGTTGATCGGGTCGCCACTTTCCCGAATGAAGGTTGAGAGAGGCGATGGCTGAGATACGCGTCATACTCGTGAACGGGTGCTGTTTGTGGAGACTGGTCTATTTAAGCTAACACGAGCTATTATATTTAGTAACTTTATTTTTGAGTATAATTACATGGACACACCTCATTCGGTTCTCGTATGCTATTTTATTTTTACTATTATTTTCTTTAATTTAATGAATGTTTTAATTAGGTATACAGGATTTTGACTCTTGGAGACCCTATACATCTCTAAGGATAATTTGATTAACTACTATATATTGTAATCTTTTAGTTATGATGACACTTAGAGACATTTACATCTCTAAATAATTTTAGATTATAGTTTTTGTATCTTTGTGTTTTTTTTTCAATACTATTGTTATTGCGTTTTTTGTAATTCGACATTTAGAGGCTTTATACATCTCTATGTTAGTTTGATTTGATATTTACGGCTTAGTTGTATTTTATAATTATTGATGTGTTTTTTTTTGCTGTATGTAAATTCCATATTGACGTGTAAAAGTGCCCTTGTGGCCTATTTGCTGAATAAATGTTGATATTTGATATTTGATATTTGGTCACCCATCCAAGTACTGACCCCGCCCGACGTTGCTTAACTTCAGTCAAAAATCACGTTTGTTGTATAGGAGCCCCACTTAAATCTTTATTTTATTCTGTTTTTAGTATTTGTTGTTATAGCGGCAACAGAAATACATCATCTGTGAAAATTTCAACTGTCTAGCTATCACGGTTCGTGAGATACAGCCTGGTGACAGACGGACGGACGGACGGACGGACGGACGGACGGACGGATGGACAGCGGAGTCTTAGTAATAGGGTCCCGTTTTTACCCTTTGGGTACGGAACCCTAAAAAAATATGATCAAAAGGAAAATAAAAATAATCGGGTAAAGTTATTAAATAACAAATAGCATCGTAAATACTTCGCAGTAGAATTTTTATTTCCTCTGTTATCTTATAAATTACGGGGAATCGGATCAAATGTATTGTTTACATTTTTAATATCAGTGCTTAATTTGACTCACGTCACGTGATAAGTTTCATATGATTATATGAAACTTATCACATTTGAAAATAAACAATAAAGATGATAATAGCATGACCTCTGCATCTGTGTTATGTCAGTTATGTGCTTGTCAATATTGCCAAATAAGTATGTAAATTCCATGGCGTTAATGCTATGCTGTTTAAGTGATCTCAATGCTTCAACTAAGGTACATTTCGGGATATACCTTAGTTGAAAGCTTAGGAAGTCGGTTTTGTACCTGACTTTTGAATATATAATTTCTACAAATTAGACGTCCCTACAGATTCTATGTTCTGCTGACTAAGTAGGTCAGTGAAAAGGTAAAGCAGTATAAATGTGAAAGTCAAGTTCAAAGCTGTTTCAGTGGCTCTCGGTACATCTCTGTTTTTACCTGATTTTGTCTCTTTTCAAAGACGACATTTAAAATAGTGAAACTATGGTGCGATTTAAGCGGTTTTTGTTAAAGGTATAATATTTGTTTCATTAGCATAATTCGATTAATACGTAGGTTTTATATTGACATTATTTAAACAACGACTTTAACAGTTGACTTTCCCCGATTTCCATTTGAAAATTACCCTGAGATTTGACATGATTTTGACCTTATATGTATTTAAAAGGTTTAGGTACCTACCCACCGCGGATGCAATTGCAGAATTAAAATATATATTTATTTTAACAGTGCAGCTTCGAGGCTAGACCTGTTTAAATTAGCAAAATTACCCTTCTGCCACCGAAAATATAGAGCTAGATAGTAACTCAATTTTTTTTACAGATTCTATTAGTAATCGCTCTTCTTCGCCTGACAGCGGCCTACAAAAGTGACTCTAAAAACTCACTAACCACCAAAAAAGCCCATCGACCACTCAACGAGAAGGACTACAATCTCCAACTCTTACAAAAGTTATTTAAACACTCCAAGAAATCTAAAAGGAGTTCGTACCGACGTCAATGGCCGGGTTCAAGTGTAGACTACGGGTATGGAAAAAACAATAATAAGTACAATGGGCCTCCGCCATATTTAGTGTATAATAGGAAGACAGGAACCTATTATCCTTATTATAACTACCCTAAAGAGAATGCTGTCCGAAGAAATGGCTACAATCAGCATTCGTGACTGAGGGCTTAATTTAACCCTTTGAAACCTACAGATATTATATAATCTGTGCCTAAAGTGACATTCATACTTTAAATATCTGTACGGATATGATGGTCGTTCTTGTCTACGTGACAGCGTGATAAAACGGTGTCCGTCACTTTCTTTCCCACGGTGTTAAACAGTGACAGTTATTTTATCACGTGGATAAAGATGGATAAAGCTATCCATAATAGGCTGGCTGGTATTGATTTTTTATTCACATGTTGTAACTTTCAGTTTTCTTCAAAAGTAGCCTTCCCACGACTGCCTTAGCAGTGACAATTAAACTCTTCGCTAACGTCTACTTAGCTTACTTTTTATACATCTCGCTCGCACTAATATGCGAGCACGAGGCAGTAGGTTACACACACGATAATGAATATGTCAGTGTCAAACTGAGCCGTAAAGTTACTTGTTGTTTGTGAGTTGGGTGTTACATTGATATTCGTGAATACTAGGAGTTTATGAAAACGATACATTACACATGGATAGAGAAAAAGTAGAGCAATAAAAGATAATATGAGATGGGCAGATACCATAGCAAAAAACATGAGGGCCTGCGACGTTTCAGAAGACGACACGTCCGATCGCGCGAAGTGGAGAAATGACCAGAAAAGCATACCCCACAATCAGATGGGAATAATAATGCTGAAGAAAGAGAGAGAGAGCTATAAAAGATAAGATATAATGTGATGTCTGATGACTTGGGTTTTCAAAGGGTTGAAAAATCAGCATAGGATGTAATCTAGTTTGCTAATTCAGTGATTTTAGGTTAAGTACCTTTGTTTTATTCCAAGGATGTGTTGTGAATAAATTATTGCTTAAGATTTTCATTGTTGTTTTATTTGTTACTCGTACCTATATATCTATCTATCTAACACCTTTATACTAGCAATTCTTGTATATTTATTTATATATGTATTTCGGGGATCTCGGAAACGGCTCTAACGCTTTCGATGAAATTTGCTATTTAGGGGTTTTCGGGAGAGAGAAATAGATCTAGCTAGGTCTTATTTCTGGGAAAACGTGCATTTTAGAGTTTTTATAATTTTTTCCAATCAAAGCTCGGTCTCCCAGATATTTTAGTTTATGCAACCCGCCCCGGCTTCGCACGGGTGCGATGTAGATTCTAATGATCGTCACTTAAACCATAATTATTTATGAAAATGTTCCGTTGAATCAGTAAGCTGCAGAGAGAGGTGACCCTCCTTTCTTTACGTTGGGAAAATGCCATTACGCATCCCGCCTCGAGGGGAGCAAGACGGGTATGACGGACTAAGGACGAGGATCCTACTACCGTCTAAAAACCCAACGAGTGCCACCTCCGCCTATAACGGGGCGGCACAGGATCGCGGTGAGCATTCGACTGGGAAGAAGTTTGTTTGCACGGGGGGTCACCTCTCTCTGCAGCTGACTACCTATTGCTGTACCTACATACTGTAAATAAATACAGATTTAACGCTACTATAAGTAATAGGTTAAGTAGATTAAATATAAAAAACTATAAACAATATAGGTACAATTAAAAACGCAGCAACAACAAAATTCCGCAACATTAATTGGGCCATTATAAAATGGCAGGTTCAGTAATTTAATTTACACAACCGGATTATGATCACTAAGTAGTAATTATGAACATGCCATAGTTGTAGTGTATTGCCGATTTGTTAAGGTAAAGTGCCCTAAGGGCTAGCAGTTTATTCATATAATAAAATTATCCTCGACTATGCTGCATATACATATGAATACTAGCGACCCGCCCCGACTTCGTACGGGTTAACAAATTATACATAAACCTTCCTCTTGAATCACTCTATCTATTAAAAACCGCATCAAAATCAGTTGCCTAGTTTTAAAGATCTAAGCATTAGAGACAGACAGACAACGGGAAGCGACTTTGTTTTATACTATGTAGTGATAGAGCAGAAAAAACCGTTCACGAATAAAATTTAAAAACATCGGATCGATTCATCGTCTGGTTTAACATTCATCATCAACATGTAAAGTTTATTTTTTTATTCGGTAGACTAAAATGACATTTCATAGTATGAAATGACATTTTTTGTTCATACTATGAAATGTCATTTAAGTCTACCGAATAAAAAAATAGTCTTTAGGTACTCGTAATTCGTAATAACCATAAGGCGTTCGATCCTATCGATCCTATAGAATGCGGATGCGGATTTCAGGCACACCTTTATTTTCCTTGCATATATGTAATAAAATTTTCCTCGCTTTGCTACAGGTAGCTAAAAGCACATCCGTTCGGCCCCAATTTTGGGGAAAGCCATAAGCCGCGCGTGGCGCTGTCGCCACCTAGCGGCTATATCTGTGCTGATCGTAACAGACGCGTTTTGTTAGAGAGCGAGTCTTCTGTACCTAGTACTATTATTTATTATGTGCTTGTGCTTCTTTCAAAAACGAATAATTCCTATTCTTATGTTTAGTATTTTTTTTTCTGGTAACTCGTGATGACCATGAACCCATGCCTAGTGCAGGATTCACTGTAACGTGCCTGCTAAACTTTTATTATGAATAAAATTATTGTTTATTGTTTATTATTGTTTATTAAGTAGGTACATAGGTAATAAAAATATCAAACGATATTCCGAGCCAAGCGCGGGCTGGAATCTAGAACCTCCTATTTAAAATTCTGACGTCATACCTACTCGTATATACAGTGTGTGGCCTAAACACGGGCGAATAAATAAAACGTAGATTCTACTCCTCAAACAATAAAACTTTTGTTCAACAGCTTTTTGAAATTATTATGTAGTCTTAAAATTGTCCCCTTTTCAAACAAACTAAATAATATTTTCAATGTACTTTAAATTCCGTCTAATTGACATAATGTCAATGATTGCCCGTCAGTTTTGTCACCGTACAGGCATAATCAATTTCGTAATACATTGCGTGTTCGAATAAATTTTAAAGTGTTTTAAAATACAAACCACAAGTTATTTTTAAAAGTCGCTGAACAAACATTGTCTAGTTTGAGGAGTAGAATCTACGTTTTAATTTTTCGCCCGTGTTGTAGGCCACACACTGTATACTCCAGTAAATAGCACCACTTACTTGGAAATCTACTAAACATCTAGGAAATAAGTACATAGATTAATAATGTTGTCATAAAATAATAACTTAGTTGCGTTTATAGCAGATATAAATATTCATAATAATATAAGGAAACCATAATCTTCCACAAGACGATTTTCATTAAGTGTGCATCTGATATCTGACATAGGTCCGAACAGGATTTTAAACTTAGGTATATAAATAATAAACCCTAATTGTAAATCACTCATTTTCGGCCAACGAGAATAGTTATTTACGATACAAGTGCGGAAAAGAGGAAATTCGAAACGAGTGGCGATAAATTAAAACATGACCGTAGGGAGGAGGGAAAAGTGCTATTTTACGCACTAGTGCGGGAAAATAGGGCCATATGTAACTATAAATAACATTTTGTATCTATGAAATAACCTATAATATCATTGGCCAATACTTAACGCGTTTATTTTTTTTGTTTACGTTATTTTAACATTCGGAATACTATATAATGGCTGGTGGCTCGAATTTAAATAATGACAATGAGGTGTGCTAGTGCAAGTAGGTAGTTACTTGTATTTAAATAGTTCAACATTCGACAAACATTTAAAAATTACCTGTGGAAAGTAGAATGGAGAAAATAAGAGGTGCCGCTCATCCGGAGGAGACTTCGGAAGGTGTTCATTTTGGGTGGCAAATTGCCAATTCAAAAACAATTCTTATAAATATAACCTACACATAACCTGACACAGCGCATACCCTAACGACACAATATACAATACCTATCGTTGAGTGGTTCTGCGGCACAGACAAGACATCCTCCAGACTGAGCATAGTAAATATACGGTAGTTTTACTCCATTTTCGAGTCAAAGTGTCTTTGTGTGACGTCCGTGTTTTAGAACGGACCAATCACGGCACGGGACTCGCTCACCTCGTCCCCCGCACCCCAGTATTTTTGGCAGCATCGGTTTCATGAAATAATTGCTCTAAACTCCGTCTAGACGATTCCTAGTCTATGTTCTGCGGTAGGTACCCCCTTTAGTGGAAAACGCCGCTAATATTTTTTGGTTTTTTGTAATAGCAACAACACAGAACCAGTTTATTGATTAGTCAATTAATTACCATAACCAGTAGGGGTTAAGAGGGGACTAAAATTACAGTTTTATATTGAATTTTTACACGTAAATCAAAGGCATATGCCATGAAAAACTTCACTCGGAAACAGATTATATTTGCGAGGGCAGACTCTAAGTAAAACCGTAAAAGGTCAAATTTTGCTCGATAGAAAAAAAATCACGAAATCATGATGTCTAATTTTCATTTCTCTTAAATTGTATATCGTTACCCTGCATACGATAGAAGTATGATTTTAGTATAAAATAGCTAGTGATACAGCCAAGGGATTTGACTAGCAAAATCTTAAACGCATGACCCTATTGCCAAGTTTCACACGGCGCGCCGTAGGTACCTATCTTTTTTTTTATTATTAATTTATTTAGAACAAAGAGTCTTATAAAACATGTAGGTAAGTCAGCTAAACAGCTAGAATTTTATTCCTATCTTTTGTTCCTTTCAAATTTCCTGACTTTATGCCCCCCCTTAATCAAAACAAAAGACACAGATAGAACTAACTATGTACTTCTCGTTTTATCAGGGAACCCGTCCACCTAAAGCTTTATTGGAAAATTTTTGAGGTTAAGATGAAGCGTTTTTGATGGTATTTAAGCCAGGGTGGAAATTAAAATTGCATAGTTCCAAACAAGATTAGGCACAGTCAATACCTCACAAAAATGGTCAAGTTTTTGGTGAGTTGATATTTAACTGTACCTGACATTATAGATACAAATAAACATAGGTACTTATATAATCTAAACTACACAAATAAGTTATAAATCTTATGATTAACTTCATTAAAAATCGTATAAAACTAAAAATCTAATTCTAAAATTGACCCCTGTGACATGGTGGCGAGGATTATAAAAAACTCCACATTTTTATATTTTATAATCCTCGGTTATACTATAAATTAGTTAAAATTAGTAAAATTTATATTTAATGGCTCTGGACCACCGTTATTTGTAGATTTCAACATTAAAATGTATAATCTTTATTTTGATAATATATTTTTTCTACTCCCGTACCTTTATTTGTCATTTAAAAGGTCGTACACACACCTTTAAAACCCTATGTTATAGTTGTCAAGACAAGTCATACACGCAGTATCTTTTTGGTACTTTTACGATACTTCGTGTAATCACCACTTAAAAAATATTGTATGAAATACATTGTTGCCAACCTAATTTTATTAATTGTCATCTGACAGTTGAGTACTAAGTGCATTGCTGCCAATTTACAAAATATTCATTAAGTAGGTTCTATAGTAGAAGCAATAAAATTGCTTCAGAAGTCAGAAACGCGCATGTGACACCCGTAATATAGCAAGATCCATAGACTACGAACACCGCTTAGCGTTGCTTGTTAGTCTCCATAGGCTACTGTGGCCAAAATCGAGAAAAAAAACTATCCAAAATTGTAATTTATCTAAGAGCAAGTACCAGGGCCTCATGAGTTACAAGGTGTCGCTGACCAACCGGCCGTGGGGCGCGGGGCGCGGTGGCCGGGTTTGGTTTGTTTACCTACATATAGGTATGTCCTATTGATTCCACTTGTTTAAAGTATTATTTTTGTTGAATGAATAATAGTTATTTTCACCTCAGCAGCTCGAACAAGGGTACTTTGATTCTTAAAAACAGTGAGCAAAATGCGATTTTGCTCACTGAGTGAGACAAAATGACATTCAAGTGACCTTTATAGTCAAATGTCATTTCAACATGCGGGGTCTAATAAAAGTTCGAAATACTTGGGTTCTATTATCTCTGTCCCTTTCACACTGTTAGCAAAAAGAAACAGACAAAAAAAAGTTAAAACGACATTCAACAGTATATTCACGGTTTATAATAGACCCCCGAAAAACTTCAGACCGCATCGTTCCAAACCACGTACGAGTATGAATTCTTAATAATTAATAAATAATAATAAAGTTTAAGATTTGATAAAAACTGATAAAATACTATATTTTAGGTATTTTATTGTACAATTAAAATAACGAACTCAAAAAATACACAGATCATCACGCAAAATTAATTATTTTACTTTTAAGAATTTCTACCATAGTTGACAATTCGGACCGTATCTTACAAAGATTTTTTTTACAAAAAAAAGTTGTCGATTGAAATTTAATGTTTGTTATTTCTATATTATTTTACTGGAATTTATTATTACGTTTTGTTTTTGTGTTCCATTGCGGTAATTAAACTTAATTGTATATCTTAAGAAAACATGAGTGCAGGTATTAAGTGATGAAGAAGGATTACATTTTTCAAGTTGTCTAATAGGTATGTTCTCACTGCGCTGAGGTGAAAAATGTTGTGTACTACACGAGATCAAAGTTATTTACATCTCGTGCGCTTTTGAGTCCCTTACTACGCTCAAGATTCTAAATTAGATTCACTCGCTACGCTCGTGAATCTATTATAGAATCTTTCGCTTGCACGGGACTCAAAATAAGCACTCGAAGAAATATCAAACTTTGATCACTTGTTGTACAAATAACTATTGTACAACAAGAGATCAAAGTTTGATATTTCTTCGAATGCTTATTTAGAGTCCCGTGCAAGCGAAAGATTCTATAATAGGTTCACGAGCTACGCTCGTGAATCTAATTTAGAATCTTGAGCGTAGTAAGGGACTCAAAAACGAACGAGATGTAAATAACTTTGATCTCGTGTAGTTCACAAAACTTTTCACCTCAGCAGTGAGAACATATTAGAGAACCCAAAAAATGTATTACTTCTTCATCACTTACCTATTCACTCATGTTTTCTTAAGATATAACAACAATTAAGTTTTCACCTCAGCAGCTCGAACAAGGGTACTTTGCTACTTAAAAACAGTGAGAAAAATCGCATTTTGCTCACTGAGTGAGACAAAATGAGCAAAATGCGAAAAATATTTGCTAAATTTACATTTTTTTTTCAAAGTGCTTGGTGCTTGGTCGTAGAAAAAGTATTGTATGCAACGTTGTTTAACTAAGTCAAAAAATACTCGTGGCGTCTTTATTAACAATTTTCGGCTTCGCCTCAAATTGTTACTCACGCCACTCGCCTTTTTTGACCCCTCTTAAACAACGGTTGCATAAAATACATAGGTGATAGGTTTAGTAATAGAATTATACTCAAATTGATTTAGTTTATAGTTTTTGGTTGGTAATACAAAAAACATATTCAAACGTATCTAAATAATTAAATAGTTTTCTTACTTACATCTACTGCCAAAGTTAGGTATACCTAAACATAATTAACATAATAAAGTTAATAAACCGTTACTAATTACTAATTCTGTCGAGGTTCTTGTCAGCTCAAGCCCCCAAAAAGCATTTGATTCCCTCCATGAAAATTGATCCCCCCTCGTAATTCCGGCCCCTCCCAAACCAAAATCCTACACCCGCCACTGGTTCTTATTCTCTTGAAATATCGTACATGCAACAGCCAACAAAAAAGAAAAGATACATTTTTTTATACAACATTTTCTGCACAGATAATTATGGCGACGTTAGTGGCTGCGGCTCTGGCTTACCCTGGTGAGTGATTTGAATACATTGTTATAGGTAACCTAATATTTATAATACAGTTAAACAAATCTAAATACAGTCATATTCCACACATGTCAAAAAATACAATAATAAAAAAAAACCTTAAAAACTACTACATTTAACACAAGACACTTATAACATAAAACTAATAGCTAGGTACTAATACTAGGTAACTAATCAAATAACCCACCCCGAGTCATTCCAAGCGCAAAAGTACCCAACACGCTGCGTTTCCGCGTTGAATCGCAATAACCTTTGCACCAGGAATGACCCGGAGCGGGGATCAAGTCCCCTCTCTCGCAAGCGACTCCCGAGCTCCCTAAAGAAGGACCGCGCCTCCGAGCACCAACACCCAGTGACCTAATTAGTAAGAATACATTCTACTTAGTGACTAAAATACATATGACTGTATACCTGTGTGTTAGGTATTTATTTAAAGACTTGGACAACGCGTGCGCGGGCGTAAGCGTGACCATGCGGCGCAGTGAGAATGCTCGGAGGCGGGTCCTACTTAGTCGGTCTATAGTCACAGTATACGAACGAAGTAGTTTATTTAATATGCTTTCATTTGATACCCTACACGTGTATGTAAAATACATAGTTTGGGTGCAATATGCAGTATTTACAACGAGGTGGGAGTCATTATGATGACGTCATTCCGCTGTCTCCCGGCAGTTTTGGAGACCCAATACCGTGCCCACGGAAGAAAGAAAGAGCGCGCCGCGCTCTACCGTGCCCAACAACGGTCTGTGCCATATACTGAAAGTCGGTAGCGGTTTCCGGCTCTAAACTAGCCACTGTCAAGGATTTGATCTAGTAGAAGTTAAGTCTGGTTGATGATGGTGTTGTACATGTACACACTTTGTCGCTTATGCCAAGTCTGTGCAGAGTCAGTTAAAAACCCTTAGACGAACTCCAGTACCTTACTTTACTGGTAACCATAGTAACTGACAATTTCTCATCATCTTCGTATGTTTTTACAGCTGGCGGTAGCTCCGATGGCCACGGAAGTTATGGTAATGGCGGTCACGAAGGCGGCCATGGCCACGAAGGAGGACACGGCCACGAAAGCGGCCACGGAAACGACGCCCACGATAGTCACGGCCACGGAGATCATGGAGGTTCTGAAGATAGCCACGGAAGCCAAGGCAGTTTTGGTGGCCACGACAAGGACGATCATGACGATAGCGGATATGGACATCATTATTAAACTTTCTTGTTTGTGGAATTGTATATATGTTTCAAAATAGTGATGTCGATCGACGTTTAGTTATGTACCCGGCGTACCAGCAATAAAATTTTGGTAATTAAAATACTTTTTATTTTAATCCCTCCATTCAGGTGCCTCAACAACTGTAAGAATAACTTTAACTTTACTTTACTTTAGGAGCCGTTTGAAATAGGTTTGAACTTTGAAGGTAGGTAATTATGTAAACAGTCTATTTTAATCTATTTTAAATTGTTAATAAATTCGAATCGAATCGAAATCTTCAAGTGTATCAGCCCGATCAGCCGTTATTTTTCTTTTCTAGCTGATTATTAATGGGCTGATAAAAATTACTTGCAGTTTGCACCATATTTTTTATATTTGTGATAGCAACAACGCCAGACTAGTTTGATCAGTTAATTACCATAACCAGTGGGGGTTAATCAAAACAAAAATCTCAGACAGAGTCAATGAACTTATTGTTTTGCGGGACACTCCACAGACCACCTCAACTACTAGACGGAGAACATAAAGCAATCGAGATCATCACACATAATTATAAGCTAGCGCTCTCATACAAATTTTGTATGAAAGTGCGACCGTTTATTTCTGTGAGCCTAGTCACGTCTAGTCAAGATGACAATCGTTCGCAGAGAAACGAAACAAAACGCAATTGTGTCTAACTAAATCACTAATAATATGGAAGAGTGATAGAGAGACAATAGCGTTACGTTTCGTTTTCTGCAAACGATTGTCATTTTGGCTAGGCGCCCTGTTGTGCCAACAATTACGACCAGTAGTCGTGTAAATTAAGAATATTTACATAAATGAAGCTTTTTATACCTAGGCTGTTATCTGCCCGGCCGCCAAGTCGAGCGCGACTACATCTCAAAACTTTTTTGTAGTAAAAGCGTTGCGAGACTTGCACCTTTTTACATGTAATGTTTTTGATGGGATAAGATTTATTTAGAACTTAAACATGTGTTACATAAGAAAATATATAACACGGTTTAAAGCACTTAAAACTAACTACTACTACTTAAACTAAAACATAACTAAATGTAAAATACCTCCCCCAACTCACCCGCTTCCGGGAAACTCCCCAAAATGCTGGCGACATTCCCCCTTTGAATCGCCAGGCCTAGCCTATGAGCAAAGAACGAGGCCGCTCTTGGGTCGCCCGAGACGCCTACCAATCGAGCCGGCACTTCCTTCATAATTTTCTTGGTGTCGGTCGACCAAGGGCCCAATGTTTTCACTGCAAGCGCCGCAAATCGTATTCGTTCGTTAAGAACGTATACTTGCGGCGCTTCAGTGTCTGTGCTTGGTCCGCGGCTGTCCCAGGCTTCCGAGCAGACCCCCGGCTATCCCAGGCTTCCGAGCAGACCCCAGCTGTTATAATAACATGGTGTAATAATACAACTCAGTTGTGCTGCTCGAATTGCAGAATTTTACAAGTGTGTAAACCTATGTGACCTCGAGCTCTTTGTAAATGCTTCATAATGCGGTGTCCGGTGTCTCGATCAGAGGGCCTACCGCGAACCACATTCGACGTGTTGACTATCGCACAATTCGTACGTAAGTGTGACAGGGAGGCAACACGTCGAACCTCTGTAGTCTGTAGGAAACCCCCACAGCTAAACCTAAACGCGTCAATAATGGACGTTAATAAGTGCCAGTACCTATTACCTACAGTACCTACTGTTATTTTACTGGTATGTTTTTTGTCCAAATTCAGATGAATCATTTTCAACGGTATTTAAGCCACGATGGAAAATAAAATCGGATAGTTTCAAACAGAATCAGACATCGATAATACCTCATAGCATAATGGTTAAGGTTTTGGTGAGTGTTGTTATTATTATGTTTTTCTCAATATTTAACAATAATCTATGATTCACGTATATTGTTCTGCACTTGTAGATAATTATGGCGACGTTAGTGTCTGCGGCCCTAGCGTACCCTGGTGAGTGACTCTAATATCTACTAAATTCTACTACAGAACGGTGACTTCTTCAAAAATATCTGCTTACCTTATACCATACCAAACTGAAATCGCATACTTTTCTCTATAGGCTACTGACTCAACTATAATATTCATAAGCAAACGCTGTAGTCAACTATAATGAATTTGACCAATCACGTGCCGCCGCGGTCAAGAGGACGAACAAAACGATACCTCAAATTATTTATTTATTTAGGTTGTATTGTATAGGAGAAACCATTCTCGTATTTATAAGTCAGAAACGCGCTTGGGCCGACGACCCCAAGTAAATGGGAAGAAGCCAGGGATGAGGCAAAAGAGAGACTGTTTTTTTTCAAAATGGCGTGACCAAGGGGGTCCCCAGGCAGCTCGCAAAGGCTCTAGTAGATAATTACAATGACGCCAATGACAATAAACAGTCACTACACACATATTTCAGCAGCGCTATTCTTAATAAATAATGTGCCGTTTTACTTAAGGTTCCGTACCAAAAAGATGGTTGATGGAACCTTATGGTGCAACTCTGTCCGTCCGTCCGTAAGTATGTATGTCACGTCGCTAATTATATATTTTAATTTGATGTTTTATTCAAAGTTTTAAAACTTCATCATACGTAAAATAAGTATCTTCATTTATCTGCACCTACCATTGACAGTGTCATTTCATATTTTATTTCAAAAAGACATAGCGGTTTAACAATACGTAAGGTAGTAACAGTTCGTTGGCAGTGGCACCATTACTACTCACTGAGTTATTATTATTCCATATTGAGATATGGAATACTGACTGAGGTCAGTATAATATGTGAATACTGATTGATACCTTCTTTAAATCTTCTACGACAATAAAATAAGCAAAACATCAGTTACGAATGTTACGATAGAACTGCTTGCACCCTACCTGCGTTGACGTGTCTTTTCAAGTAGATCTCGATTGATTCCTAAGAAGCTCTTGATTATTACATTTTTTTATTTGATACAGAATTCAGGGTCGGTGGAGGCGGTGGTCATGGGGGCAGCGGTCATGCGAGTAGCGGTCATGTTGTGAACGTCGGCCACGCGAATGCCGACCACGGAGAGCCCGGTGAGACCTTTTCTTAGTGTTCGCAAACCACAATGTCGACTGAGATCATCCATCTCTTTTACTCCTGCTACGAATATGCAATGCAATTATAAAGTTTTATACATATATTAAATATTTGGACTCGAAACTTAAGTATAATAAAATTGTCCTGGTTCTAAAACATGATTTATGCAAAAAATTTCGTCTTTAAAACCTAAGTGTTAGTTTTACAACTTTCAATAGGTACCTACATTCGGTAGGTACATATCATACCTACTTTGGTATATATATATATAGTTCGGCAAGCTTGCCTCCAGTTTTTTTGTTCGGTTTATAGGTACCTTACCTTCTATAGGCCGGGGGCTCAGCACGGTTCCATTTTTATCGACTATCACTATGCCCGTCACTTTCGCACGTACATACTTGTTAGAACGTGACAGGCATGGTGATAAACGATAAAAATGCGACCGTGCTACTAGGGCAGGATTTGACTTTTGTTACCAATAAGAACACTTACAACATTATAAGTATTATAACAACCTACTCACTGTCTCATCAATAGCTTATTACTAGAGTATATTACATATACCCACCTATACTATAGATACTAACTATACCTACACGTGACCCTATTTCCGGACGAATAAGTTAACATCTAGCTCATATATGTTTACAGGCGGCCATGGCGGTCATTCCGATGGCCACCACGATGGCCACTACGATGGCCAGAGCCAGAGTCACGATGGCCACTACGATGGCCAGAGCCAGGGACATGACGGCCACGGAGATGAAAGGGGTAGCAGCTTAGGCCCTGGCAGATTTGGGAGCCCCGAACACCACGACCACGATGACGACATATATAGACATTCTCATAATTAAATCTTTTTGTGTGTACTGTGTATAAGAAAATATTTAACGAATCCTAAATCAGTAACACATTTTAAGTAAATATTTAAAAAATCGTTTTGTTTGCTACATTAGAGAGCCGTTTAAAATAGCTCTGAAAGTTGTAATGGGAATATTTTACAGTACTAGTGCGGTAATTACCTAGCTCTTTACGTGCCTATCGTGCCTTGAAAACCTCGCAACGCTCGTGATTCCACTTTTGGAATCACTCACAGCTACCCTGTAAAACAAATCGTTTAACTATCAAAAATTTAAAATTAGAAAAAAACAGAAATGAACAATAACAAGAACATGACATTCTAAAAGCTATACTTTTTGGCTTTTTGTATAACACACAGAACTATTTTATTAGTCAGTTTACCATAACCAGTAGGGGTTAATAAAAAAAGGCACAGAATAGAGTCTAAAACTTCTCGTTTTGATAAAGGCGTCAACAAACTACCGAACGTTATTAATGTTATTGGGTGTTTTTTTGAGGTTAAGTGAATCGTTTTCGATGGTATTTAAGCCACGGTGGAAATTAAAATCGCATAGTTCTGAACAAGATTAGACACTGTCAATACCTCATAAAAATGGTCAAGTTTTTGGTGAGTTCACGTTGTTTATTTACGAAATAAAATTTTAAAATTTATTAAGTTTTATTTCTATGTAGGTAAAAAAAACTGTTTTGATACCTACATAGAAATAAACCATATAACTAAACTTAATAACTAAATAATAATATAATTAAAAATCCTATAAAACTAAACGTCTTATTCTAAAATTGGCTCCTGTGGAATGGTACCGAGGATGCTGGCAGCATTTCCCCATTGAATCGCAACACTAATTTACGATGGCGGATATGGACATCATCATTAAACTTTCCACCATATTTCATGATTAAAACAAATTTATGAGTAACCTCTAATATTGTATACCTAAACCTTTGTTTTACAAAATACAATTTATATGTCGTATCAACATTAAAAAAAAATTGGAATTATATTTAAATATAGGTTACATTAATTTATCAAAATTTTCTGCACAGGTAATTATGGCGACATTGGTGGCTGCGGCCCTAGCTTACCCTGGTGAGTGACTTAAATACAAATACTTACATGACTAGGTATGATACCCCAGCAAAATGTCAAAACAGAGATATTTAATGTAAGTTACTAACTATCCCATAAAAGTCTATAAAAAAGTTAGGAGTAGACCCAACAAACCCAAACCACCTACCACACGAACTTAGATCCCGTGTAAAATTGTGGTTCACTATGAATTATTATTTAATATGTGTTCCAAACGCAAAAAGTTTAAAATGTATCATTGCTTTATTTATTTAGGTAACGCAGGCGGTCACGGAAGCGGCGCCGTAGCCGGAGGGTTCGGTAAGATCTTCTCACTGATTCTCTTTATCTCACTGCAGTTTTAACTAGCATCCCGTGGGCTAAACCCTTGGGAGTCTTACTTAGTGACTTAGGCTCCACACAATTAGAAGTACAGAATTCAAACGAAACAAGTAGTAAATTTGGTCCTATACATATGTACCTAATTTTTTATCATTGCAGCGAGCTAGCACTCAAAGTTTTATTTTTGAGAACCTCTAATAATTTACATTAGTAATTGTAATTATCAATTTCTCATCATCCTCGTATGTTTTTACAGGTGGCGGTAGCTTCGATGGCCACGGAAGTCACAGTAATGGCGGTCACGACGATGGCCATCACGATGGCCACGGCCACAGAGGAAACGACGATTTCGGAGGCGGCCATGGAAGCTACGGCCACGATAGTCATGGCCACGGAGGTCATGGAGATTTTGAAGGTAGCCACGGTAGCCACGGTAGCCACGGTAGCCACGGTAGCCACGGTGGCCACGGCAGTTTTGATGGCCACGACCACCACGACCATTACGATGGCGGATATGGACATCATCATTAAACTTTCTTGTGTGTGGAATTGTGTATACTGTATGATTAAAAATAGTGATATCGATCGACTTATAAGAACTATCAATAAAATTTACGATGTTAAAAAACTTAATTTTTATTTAAATCCCTCAATGAAGACTGTGCAAGTGTTAATTGAAACGCCATAATTTCATAGATGTTTGACATTTAAAAAGATATAAGTGTAATTTATAATATTAAAATTTAAGTAAGTACATACATATTTATAATTTATTTAAACTTTATCGCACAATATTAAATTGTACAAATGGCGTATTTAATGCCTTATGGCATTCTCTACCAGTCAACCATTGGGTCAAACAGAAACTTTTATGTTGGTAAACTATTATGTTGTGTTGTTGCTTAGAACTAGTTCAGTGATTACCATATACCTACATAACGTGCCGTAACTAACAAAGTGTGGAAGTCGTGATCTAGCGATGATCTTCGGGTTAGCACCAATAAAATTATTCGTCTGACTCTACTTTATTCTCGTCTAACTCAGAATTCCTAGAAACTCAATATAAATAATAAGTACGTAATTAGGAAACGAATAACTCTAGTTGCAGCAAATGATCTAACACTTCTAATAGTATTTAAATCCCAACTAAAATTAAATTAACTATCTGTCTGTATGTTACCGACCTATCTTCGAAACTCGCGCCACTCCCACAATAAGTAACAATCTAAGGGTCTACCGCAAACGAGAGAGTCGAAATTTTGTTATCTATCCACTCTATCACTCTTGCATATTTGAGCGATAAAGAGGCAGATAGCCGAGTTTCGATTTCGCGTTTCCCGGTAGGCCCTTTGTAAACAAACCGCCTTGATGTATCAATGTCATATTTGATTGTCTGTGAAAACTTGTCTAAAAACAGTTTTAGGTACAGTATGTATAATTAAGTTACTCTATGGTTTACTAAAGGCGCTAGTGCTGCACTCTGGCGGCAAAACATTGCAGTAATTCTCCCACTTTAGATTAAATTTAGTATGGAGATAATTTGAGGCCCGGAGAAGGACTTCGGGTACCTAGCTTTTATTATTCATCGCCATAATTCCACGCAGACGAAGTCGAAGGCAGAAGCTAGTAGGTACTGCAGCGATACGCTTTGGTAGAAACCTTTTTTTTTTCTTTTTGACTTAATTCCCGACGACGTCTGGTTTGACAACCGACACCAGATTCATTTTATCTTCCAAATGAAGTTGGTGTCAATTCTGCCTATATCATTAACGCAATTTTTAAACGTTCATTGAATATCCTTTTTGCAATTGGGAAAACGCAATTGCAATGGGTTTTTACTTCTATCGGCACTCCCGGAGTGCAACCGTTGCTTGTTCTTTATAATTACTCCAAGTAAATTTGTTCATCTTTGCAAATGAATATAAAGGTTAACGAAAAGTAATCGAATAATTAAATTACGAATTAATGTAATCGCAATTACAGATTACACAGGAAATTAAATTACATGTAATCAAATTTCCATGTAATTAAATTACAAAAAATTGAATTACATGTAATTCAATTAGTAATTAAATTACACAAGTAATTAATTACGCCCAACACTGGGGAAGTGTCCATCCTTTTAATGAATTCAACAAAATTTACAATTTAAAGCGAACGCTATACCATTCAACAGTTTCCTGTGTGTATTTTATAAAAATTAAATTATTGTTACATTCTTATTGCTCGCAGCCTGTTCCTTACTGGTACCATTAGGGAACAAGAAAGACTTAGCCAGGTAGATAGCCTTTTAGTTCATAAGATTGTTTTCGGTGTCACACTACATCTTAAAAATTACCTGACTCTGAAACTTAGCTGATTTCAGTGGCAGTTACCTTTTTTATACTATCTATGATTTTGTGTGGGCAAGGTATCTACTTATTTATTTTAAACTGTTAATTATAAAGTAGGGAACAAGAAGGACTTAGCAGATTTCGGTGGCACTTATTTTTTTATACTATCTATGATTTTGTGTGGGCAAGGTGTCTACTTATTTATTTTAAACTGTTAATTATAAAGTAGGGAACAAGAAAGACTTAGCTGACTTCGGTGGCACTTTTTTATACTATCTATGATTTTGTGTGGACAAGGTGTTTACTTATTTATTTTGAACTGTAAATTATAAAGTATTATTTATACTTTCCGAATAAAACGTGGCAATCTTGTACAATATGTATTCATTTATTTTTTCCTAAATAAATTTGCTACAGTACCTATTAAAACGCGCGGTTAGGCAAACACATTAACACATTCACTGCCACCGACGCACATGTGCGTCGACCGTCATACAAGTTTGTTCCTAGGCCACGCCCCCTGGCAGTGAATGCGTTAAGGGTCGGTTGCACCAAACAGTTTTTCATCGTTAAACAGAAGTTACTACCTACCAAAGAAAGAGCACATGAAGAGTCCCAGACATCAAAACTACGCCCACAATATTTCCACTATAGTTAGACCAATTTCTATGAAATTATATAACACTTGCACCGTCTGGACTAGAGTCTGTTCGGAAAGAGAAGAGTCGTGGAATGTATTGGGCCCCATACATTCCTTTCCACTCTTCTCCGCACAGACTCTATCAAAATCGCTGTTAACTTAGCTTGGTCTAACTCTACTTTAATTGACGACTCTTGTGTAGGTATCTATTCCTTTGTCACTTGGCCATGTCACTTACCTAGTATAATATAGTTTCGATTGTATACACACAAAACTAGCCAACTAATAAGGATAGTAAGTATAAAAAAAAAACCGGCCAAGTGCGAGTCGGAATCGCGCACGGAGGGTTCCGCACCATCAACAAAAAATAGAGCAAAACAAGCAAAAATAACAAGCAAAAAAACGGTCACCCATCCAAGTACTGACCCCGCCCGACGTTGCTTAACTTCGGTCAAAAATCACGTTTGTTGTATGGGAGCCCCACTTAAATTTTTATTTTATTCTGTTTTTAGTATTTGTTGTTATAGCGGCAACAGAAATATGTACATCATCTGTGAAAATTTCAACTGTCTAGCTATCACGGTGCGTGAGCAAGGACCGGAAAACCCCTCTTTACGCTTAATCCTATCCATTCGGTAACCCAATCAATTCGGTTACCGTATCATTCGGTAACCCTATCATACTGTTACCTGATTGTAACGGTAAGCTTATTGAAACGGTAACCTTAACCTTTAACCGAGTTAATCTCAAAACCCCATCGCGTTAGGGTTTTGTTAGGGGTTTTTAACCGGTTTTTATTCAGTTATGGTAACCTTTATTATCGGTTGCTTATTGCTTTGCTACATTCGTATTTAGTGATGTGCCGTCAGTCAAATACCTACTAAAAGAAAAAGTTAATTTATTAATAGAACTAATAGTTTATTTTGTTATTTTTGTATTTTTTTTTAATTTTGCTTATTTTAATGTTTTTGTTTATTTTACTTATTTTGTCTATTTTTTTATTTTGTTTATTTTACTTATTTCATTTATTTTATTTGTCATTAATTTTGTTAATTTTATTTATATAATTTATTTTGATTATTTTATTTATTTTGTTTATTTTTTTTTATTTTTTATTTTATGTATTTGATTTACTTTATTTACTTTATTTACTTTATTTACTTTATTTACTTTATTTACTTTATTTACTTTATTTACTTTATTTACTTTATTTACTTTATTTACTTTATTTACTTTATTTACTTTATTTACTTTATTTACTTTATTTACTTTATTTACTTTATTTACTTTATTTACTTTATTTACTTTATTTACTTTATTTACTTTATTTACTTTATTTACTTTATTTACTTTATTTACTTTATTTACTTTATTTACTTTATTTACTTTATTTACTTTATTTACTTTATTTACTTTATTTACTTTATTTACTTTATTTACTTTATTTACTTTATTTACTTTATTTACTTTATTTACTTTATTTATTTTGTTTATTTTATATATTTTATTTATTTTGTTTATCTTATTTATTTTATTAGGATAAAGTTCATTTATTTAACTTAAAAGGTAATAATAAAAAAACATTACAACTAACTATGAAATCTATGAATTAAAAATTTAAAACCTAAACTAAAATTAAAGTAAACCTACTTAAAAATTAAACTAATACTTATAATATTATATAAAAACTAAAATGCAATACTAATAAAATAGATGTAAATAATATAATTTATTTGTTTTTATTTATTTATTTCATTTATTTTATTTGTTTTATCTATTTTATTTGTTTTATTTATTTTAGAAACTTACAAAATTAAAAGTAGTAGTATGTAACTACAAAAGTTAAATTAATTCAGAATAACATTCTTACACAGATAATATAATTTATTTTATTTGTGAAAAACTTAATGACACTTAAAAAATAAAAACTTATAAATAAAAAATTTGGCCTAGGTCGTGGTCACTCGGTAGGGTACCCAGAAGGCTGGCCGCATTGCCCCGCATTCTAATTGAATAAAACGTTATTTAGTATAATCCTACATCTGGAATAAATATTCCGTTTTGTCTTTTTCATTTAAAATAAAAGTGTCATGATTTATTCACTTTCTATTTATTCTAAAATAACGAGTGCAAGAATTATTCTTATTCAAATCGATTGGAATAAGAATGAAATTTCTGTTTTTATTCTTATTCTTATTCAAGTTATTTTTTGCCCAACTCTGCTCTAGATTACTCTCGTGTTGTTGAAGGTGACTATCTATATCTATAACAAAATCTGCAAAATATCTTTCATGTATGAAGTCAATTATTTGCACTTCCTAGTACCTAATAACATGAAGATAATAAATATACCTACACAGGCGAAGCAACATGCGTATTTAAATCGAAACGCTGCGCTCCGCTGGCACGCGCTACAACGCAAGTGCACCGAATGTTTAAAGGTCGTGGTATTTTCTATTGTATTAGGATATTTAGGATTAAGCAGAATGCTGTGAGAGTCATAGTGACACCAATAAAGCCTTATTATTGTACTACACTACAGTATTGTTATCAGTACTCTGCCGTGTCATGACTAATTGATGTAATTGTAGATACATGAGTTAGTGGTAACAAGGTTAAATGGCATTTATTTGGTCATATTATACGTCATATTATATGTAGTACAATGTATATAGATAGTAAAATGAATTTCACCCCTCTTTTCAATGCCTTCGAAACGGTGATGATAATTTTATAATGAAGCTACATAGAAAGTAAACTGCGAAATTATAATTATGATGGTTCAACGTATATTTCTTTGCGTATTAAGTATGTATTTTGTTTATTATTCCTACCAGCCTTGAGGTCTTACGTATGCTATCTCTTTCACACCTACGGAAAGTGAATGAGATAGTAAATTACTGCAGGTAAGAAAAGAGTCCTACGCTTATCACTATAATTAAATAGATTTGCAGAAAGTTACAGGCGTGTTTGCACTTGAGACCGTCATTTATTACTCATTGGCAATAACAATAGGATTAAGTCGTGGCGTGGTGAATTCTTTGTCAGCATTTGCTAAACACGTGCGGCAAGCGTTGTGTCAAACGATATACCTGTTAATTTCCGTCTAAATAATAAATGCAAATTTTAAATATCAGAAGAGCTTTTAAAAACACCATAAGTCTTGGTAGTAACTCGGATACTGAAACCACATACTATAGTTCGTTTTTTTTAGCATTAGAAATAAGGTAAACAATCTTGATGTCTCTTTTAATTGAAAAGCACATTTTAAAAATAAGTTACGGTAAATATGTAACAATTATGAATCTAATACGATCTTTTATAGTCTTCTGCTTTCATAAGTAATAGTTATGGTTTTTAAAAAGTGTTTTTCAATTAAAAGACATGTCAAAATCGCTTACCTTCTTTCAAGTTCTTTCTAATGCTAATAAAAAACGAATTATAAACATAATTCGAAAACAGAAAAAAATCATGAGTATTTTCCCCATTTGTTCCTGCCCAACGTGATCGCCGCGATACATGAGGCGGGGACATATGGGAATGATTTAAATGAAGCGCCTATTCCCATCTGTGCCCGGCGGGGAGAAATAGGAATACACCATATCAAGCCATTCCTTATCCTACCTTTAAAAACATCTTTTTTCAGGGTTCCGTACCCAAAGGGTATAAACGGGACCCTATTACTAAGACTCCTCTATCCGTCTGTCTGCCACCAGGCTGTATCTCATGAACCGTGATAGCTAGGCAGTTGAAATTTTCACAAATAATTAATTTCTGTTGCTGCTATTACAACAAATACTAAAAACAGCATATAATAAATATCTAAGTGGGGCTCCCATACAACAAACGTGATTTATTTGCTGGTTTTTGCGTAATGGTGCGGAACCCTTCCTGCGCGAGTCAGACTCGCACTTGGCCGATTTTTATTTTTTACATTAATTTAGGCACAGCCATTGAAGAGTTTCGCTATCCACCATCCATTCAGAGCAGCTGAATTGTACCTGATGATTTAGTTATCACATTAAAATAAATACGGGTATCGTCCAATACCAAGACTATGCGGCAGTAAATTAAATTTGTAAGATTTTATTGCATAAAATCAGGTATAAATTAGTCAAGAAACATAATAGTTTCTTGTCTAATTTACTTCTATCTATACGTAACGCCTATACGGCACCCATACTACATGTTATCCAGGAATATTATTTAGAATATAAAATCATGATTATATTTATTTGATTAAGAATGAGATTATTCTTATTCAATTTTTTCACATACGAATTATTTCCGATCAAAATTATTTGAATAATTTTGACGGGAATAAAATCAACATTATTTTATCCTTAGGAATTCTTATTTAAATAATGATTTTATTCTTGAATGCCCAACACTGCTTACTAAGTATGTATGTAATTATGTATCTATTTAATTTAATCAAAACTATTTCACCTACCAATGTTATAGATACCCAATGAATATGTATAATGAATTCTGCCCTAGTAGCACGGTCGCATTTTTATCGTTTATCACCATACCTGTCACGTTCTAACAAGTATGTAAGTGCGAAAGTGACGGGCATAGTGATAGTCGATAAAAATGGAACCGTGCTGAGCCCCCTGGTATTAATGAAAGATTTGTAGTATTAAAATAAGTTTATAACTGCTATAGATATATATTTTCTGATCGCTGCATTAAGCGGTACAAGGTAAATTACGACTTAGCTCATACAACTCACCGCATCTGAAAACATTTTAAACTAAAGTCTATTTTTTATTCGGTAGACTAAAATGACATTTCGTAGTATGAACATCATGTGTCATTTCATTTCATACTATGAAATGTCATTTTAGTCTACCGAATAAAAAAATAGACTTTAATTGCTTATTATAAAATAAGCTCATAATAACTAGTACATATGTCATTTGTTAACAATGGTAAAATATCTACCACAATCCGCTAGCGCATGTATCTTTATCACAAAGTGTTTTTTTTAAATCACTTAAGATAAATTATACCTAACTAGGTACCAGTAAAATTACTAGTTAGGTGAAAATTTTTCTTTAAATCAGTCTTTAATCTGTAGGTACATATCAAGTGTGAACCCGAAAATAAAAATAATTATCTAAGTAGCATAAAATATATCTAAATAATAGCAGATATTACTAGGATAGGTAGTTGTTTACTTGCAACCCCTTTTCTAAAAATTTCTAAACTAGAATTGACAAAAACAATAGGAACACACAGGTATAAAGATAAACAAAGGAATGGCCGCGCTGCGCCGCGGCTGTCGCTCTAAAAATAATACTGTAATTGCTCACTTGTTTTCAATTTTAGCTTAAGGACTCAAAGTGCAATATTGTTTGAATTGTCAATAAGCGAAGTTACCGGCAAAAAAACTTGTTTGTGCTGGAGGCTTCATAGACCGCCCATGCCAACCACGGTTATTCAATAATAAGTTGAATTTAAGTCTGCGTAAAGTTTACAATCGTTTGAACTGGTTCAAAACCTTATTATGAGGTAACAGCATAGACGGGGTTTTTATTTCGGTTACCGGTAACAGGGGTTAACTCGATCTGATACGGTTACCGAATCAAAGTGTTACCTTATCAGACGGTTACCGTTATGGTAGGGGTTTTTATAACCACTTCTAAAATAACCCTATGAAAAACCCCGGTTAAGGTAACCGGTTCCGGTCCCTGTGCGTGAGATACAGCCTGGTGACAGCGGAGTCTTAGTAATAGTAATTTTGACGACCGGTCTGGCCTAGTGGGTAGTGACCCTGCCTGTGAAGCCGCGGTCCTGGGTTCGAATCCCAGTAAGGGCATTTATTTGTGTTATGAGTACAGATATTTGTTCCTGAGTCATGGTTGTTTTCTATGTATGTAAGTATTTGTATATTATATCTATCGTTGTCTGAGTACACACAACGCAAGCCTTCTTGAGCTTACTGTGGGGCTTAGTCAATTTGTGTAAAAATGTCCTATGATACTTATTTATTTATTTATTATTATTATAATAGGGTCCCGTTTTTACCCTTTGGGTACGGAACCCTAAAAATGATTGGTGCTTTCCATAGAAAACTAAGCGCCGGAAGCTCCAGCCCGGTCTAGCGTGAGTCATCCTTTATTCTTCCTCATTTACTACTAGAATCTGATATTATAGATAGAGTAATATTCAGCATCATAATATGGTATGTTGCATGTGAATTTGCATTATTGAAAATTGTTATGGGGCGCAATGTTTGAGTTGCTCTTTCAACATGCATCAAAACAAAACACGTGAACAAACAATATAACAGGGCCCCTATTCGACATGTGCAACTGTCAAATTTCGCGTCATTTGAAATTCAACTGTTGAAGTTCATTTGAAGTTCATCAAGTGCTGAAGTTCATTTGGTACAAACAATAATTTAACAAAAAACAACTTTGTTTTATTATTACTTTAAGGTTTATAATGGTTTGGTTTGGTTGTCACCTAACTGTGGATTGCTAATGTCAAATTTTGACAAGTAATGATTCCAAAGGTAGACTTGGTTCTCTATGACCTTCGGCACCATCTTGGAGTTTTTGACGTGCGAAAGGGTAATTTATAGCAAAGAGTAAAACTTTTTTTTTTTCAGTACGTAAGTTTACATGAATTAATGACATCTTGTGAGCGATAGACCAACGAATGCGCTGTAGGCGATGCGGCGGCGAGTAGTGGAACTTACGTGACAATTTCCATCAATCAAAAAGGGACTACATTGCTGATGGTCGATAAAGGCTATTAATAATTGAATTTTAACAGCAAGAATGCCTTATTGACAAGCGATCTTTTTGTTGAACCCACACCTACACGTCAAATAATGCTTGCTCCACACATTCTCCTATAAACGCTCAAAATTGTAAAAAAATGAAACAATTTACTCATCAAGCCCTCTCTCAACTCAAGCTGCCTATTTCTAAACCACGTTAATAAACCACAAGTTGTACCTTAACACATTTCGTAAACCACATATTCAGAAAAGTCCGTATTTTATTACTAAGTGGAACATGAATAGCTTGTATTACTTTTTTGGCATAAAAATAATCTAAATTAGTCAAAATATTTTGACTAAATATTGCGCTACTGCTACCTACTATATAGGTACCTACTACCTTAGTAACTTGGTAACTTTGTCAGTCACCAACTATTTTGATGCTACCTACAAAGAGCATCAAAATAGTTGGCGACTGACAGGTCAGGCTCCGGTCTTGGTAAGTAATATAGTCAAATACAGTAGGTCATAAGACCTAACATTACTACCAAGACCTAAAAGTACCTATTGTTTAATATGTATCTACTCAGAGATGATTTTTAATTAAAGGAGATTAAATACATATATGTTATTCAACTACAAATAAAAAAAATTGATCTATTTCAGTTTACACATTTTTTTTCGTTTAATTTTAATAAAACATTAAAGTTTTTAAGCATTCAACTTTATTTAATTTTCTTCACTTTATTATTTTCTGATATTTAGGTAGGTATGGTGTTTCAGGTTGGTAACAGGAAATAAGAAAACCACACCTCTCCAAAAACTCTGCTGGTTCATCTGTAAGTTTAAATATGAAACATGATAAAAACACTTAAATTAAAAACTTAATGTCTGGGAGACCGAGTTTTGCTCTGGAAACATATAATAACCCAAAAATGCGCGTTTTCCCAGAGATAAAACCTAGCTAGATCGATTTTGCGCCCCCGTAAACCTCCATATAGCAAATTTCATCTAAATCCGTTTAGAGCCGTTCCCGAGATCCCCGAAATATATTATACATATAAATAAATAAATAAATATACAAGAATTGCTCGTTTAAAGGTATTAAAAACTTATAAATAAATTATTAGCCCTAAATCCTGGTAGTGAGTGTAGTGACCTACCAAGTGCGGTAGGGTGCCCTTCTGCAGGCTGGCCGCTTGCCCCGCTGGATAAGAATGCTGATCCGCATCATCAAAAGCATACAGATATAAAGCGCTTTGACAGCTCCTCATAGAGGCAACGCGCGCTAGGCCGCACGCCATAAATCTAAGCTAAAGTCTTAAATTCGAGATCATGAACATGAAATATTGTTCGCTATAATATTAAAATCATAGGTATTAGACCTATGATTTTACTATTATAGCGAAAAGTTAGCAGGAGACGGCCGTGCCGCGGTCGTGATAGGTACAGCATGCGTGGACCAGACAAGCAAACCCTGAATTATGTCCCTACCTATTTTACTATACCTTTGTTCACCATTATGTTCACCTATGTATATTTACTCTTCTTTCCAAGATAATCATCTTTTTCAAAATGTAACCCGTATAATCGGGCTGTATAATTGCCTCAATTTTTTTTACACAAAGTTGTATGTAATCTTAATTCGATAATTAATGATGTTTTACATATTTATCATATACTATTTTGCAAATTTTTCTTGGATATTACGTTGTTTATTTCGATTGACGTGTTTATTATTTTCGTTACTATGACAGCGTTTTTTTTTCTTTTTTGGCATTTACTACAGTAGCCAGTGTCATGTCGATATAAAAACACTTTAAAAATGGAAAGGTTGAGTCCTCAATACAGTGACATTATAACTCAAACAAGAACCATCCAAAGGGGGGTGGGGGAAATTTCGTTATCTGCCTCTCTATCACTCTTGCATATACGAGCGAAATTTAATGGTGGCAGATAACGAAATTGGTTTCGCGGCAGGCCCTCTTTAAACAAACCGCCTTGATTCATCAATGTTATATTTATTAGGAACAAACGTTGACTGCCGACTGTCCTGTCTTCAGCAGCGGAGTTGAAACAGTCGGCGTGGTCGAAATCGGCCGGGAGAGTATATATATATATATATATATATATATATATATTATACTACTCTTTGCTGCCCACTTCTAGCGCTGACGGTACACCGCGAAAATCAGTAAAATGCTGCAAATGGTGTTAAAGGTCTGAAAATCGGTACGTTTGATCTTTAGGACATTTGAAACAATTTGACCCGAAGCGCCAACAAATAAAAAAAAACGAGAGGAGTTATGACGTCATGTTTTTTTGTATGAAATAAAAAAAAAATGTTTAGAAACCTATCGTGTATGGTATTAAACGAAAGGGCTTTCTGAGCCAATGCTAAAAATATATCACATAGTTACATTTCAGTCATTTTGTTTAAATTATAATAAAAATAGTTTTCAAAACATACCAAGTTTGGGCTTCTCCAGATACAATACCATAATTTTTTTTTTTGTAAAATATACCTCAAATTATCCCTAATATCCTCATATCTAACCCTAATAAAGCAATTTTGAAATTATTTACATTTAGGTTTTTTTTTTAATTTTTCAATTTTACAAAGTGTAATAATAGCCCTGCCGAATTACTCAATACGAGTAATAATGTCATTCGGGTAAAATAAGAGTATTGAAACTTGCTTTTTCTACTCCCGTACTTTTATTTGTCATTTAAAGGGTCGTGCACACACCTTTAAACCCCTAACTTATAGTTATCAACACAAGTCTTTAGTCTATTCCCCAAAAAAATATTTGTGCATACACGCAGTATCTTTTTGGCACTTTTACGATACTTCGTGTAATCACCATTTAAAAAATATTGTATGGAATACATTGTTTCCAACCTAATTTTAATTGTCATTTCTGACAGATGAGTAAACCATAGACATGTTTTGGTTAATGGTACGATTATTTTCATCTTTATAGGGCTGTATCTCCTAAACCGTGCGTCGTAGCACAAAAATAATCAAATTTTCGTTCCCCTTTAAGAAACCCCTAAGTAAGATTTAAAAACACAAAAAAAGAAAAAAAAAAGAAAAAAAAAGAAAAAGACGAAGAAAAATATTTATAGGGCTGTATCTCCTAAACCGTGCGTCGTAGCGCAAAAATAATGAAATTTTCGTTCCCCTTAAGAAACCCACGCACTGAACAACCTATCACATTAGGACATGAAACAATCATCATCATCCATTTTTATTATTATTTCATTGCATTTCAAAGTAAGTGCTTGGTCGTAGAAAAAGTATTGTATGCAACGTTGTTTAACCGAGTCAAAAAATACTAGTGGCGTCTTTATTAACAATTTTCGGTTGTTGTTTGTTGTTATTGTTACTCACGCCACTCGCCTTTTTTGACCTCTCTTAAACAACAGTTGCATAAAATACTATTACATGTTCCTTTGGTAATATCTAAGCTTTAAGTAAGAAAAAGTTCAGATGAGTGGGGGGTGGAGAACTCGGGAAAGGGGGGACGTTAAAGGTGAGTTTTTTCGGTTAATTCTTTCTTAATTATTACATAGACAATTTTTACTACGACTTATAGACTCCGAGATATAAGCGACTTTCTGAAAAAAACCGTTATATATTAATTTTTTGAGAGATTCATAGATCACACTATGTAAAATTGAAAAATAAAAAAAAACCTAAATGTATATAATTTCAAAATTGCTTTATTAGGGTTAGATATGAGGATATTAGGTATAAGATTAGAGGTATATTTTACAAAAAAAATTTTACCGTATTGTATCTGGAGAATCCCAAACTTAATTGGTATGTTTTGAAAATTATTTATATTATAATTAAAAAAAAATACTGAAATGTAATGATGTGATATATGTTTGGAATCGGCTCAGAAAGCCCTTTCGTTTAATACCAAACACGATAGGTTTTTAAACAATATTTTTTTATTCCTTACAAAAAAAGATGACGTCATAACTCCTCTCGTTTTTTTTTTATTTGTTGGTGCTTCGGGTCAAATTGTTTCAAATGTTCTAAAGATCAATCGTACCGATTTTCATACCTTTAACATCATTTGCAGCATTTTACTGAATTTCTCGGTGTACCGCCAGCGCTATATAGGTATACTTGGTCAACCAGATCTTGACAGTAGAAAAAGTCGGCAATTTTGAAAAATGTAGGCGCGAAGGGATATCGTCCCATGGAAGATTTCAATTTCGTGCCTTTTTTTACTGACAAGATTTGGTTGACCAGCTATATACATATTATACTACTCTTTGCCTACGCCTTTGCTTTAAACTTTTTTTAACAAGTTTTCACAGACAATTAATAATTTGACATAGACACATCAAGGCGGTTTGTTTACAAAGGGGCCTATCGGGAAGTGCGAAAATCGAAACTCAGCTATTTGCCTCTTTATCGCTGGAATATGCAAGAGTGATAGAGAGGTTAGATAACAATATTTCTAATTTCTGACTGTATTTTTCTTTAAATATTTTCAAATATAATTAAGTTGCGTTGTTTTATCACAAAGTTAAAAAGACTTAAAAGACCACTGTCTGTATCATCACCATCAGATCAACTCGATGGTAACCATAAAAATATTGTATTGTCACCCATATTACATATTATGTACTTATGTAAATTTTCAGCTTCATTGAACACCCGAGAAGTGGGTCAAATCTAGACACGCGGTAGCGTGTCCAGCCAAGTTCAAAGAAAAAGGAACTGGCGACGCAGCAACCGTGTGTAATATTACACGAACCATTTCGAGCTACTTTTGACCCCTTCACAACTTGAAACCTACTTAACCTACACACATGAAATTTGGCACATGTATTCAAGTCCCTTAGCTTGTTCAAAATACACTATTTCATAAACATAGCTCAAACAGTTATTGATAAATTAACGTTTAAAAACCGGCATTTTTGTGACTGACTGACATATAGATCAAAAACCTAACCCACTTCCAGGTGACCTAGAAACTTAAAATTTGGCATCAAGGTAGACTATTAGGTGTATATAGAAGGAAAAATGTGAAAATTGGAAATGATTGATATTTTGATGGAAAAAAAATAATTAATACTTATAGACCAAAAACCTAACCCACTTCTAGATGACTTAGAAACTTGATATTTGGCATCAAGGTAGAATATTAGGTGCATATAGAGGGAAAAATCTGAAAACTGGAAATTATTGATATATCGATGGAAAAAAACATACTTATAGACACTGACTTAATATAATAGAAATAGACACACAAAGCAGAACAAAAACGTCAAGAAATGTGGATCCCAATGACGTTTCGCACCATTTGCATTGATGATAAAAACGCTTACGTAAATTTTGAGTCAAGATAAATGTTTCGTACAGAAAAGAGCTTAATGTCGTAAGCATTAAGTGTCATATTTGCAAACATAAGTACCAACACTGTTAAAAAATTTAGTCCGATGGCACTAAACGTGACATATTTACGTCAAACAACATCAAACGAGAATAATGAACGAATGGAGTCACTTTGGTACACTTTAATATGTATTACTGTACAGGAAAACCAATTGAAGTAATAAATAAAACAAATTTAATTTAATCGGGAGCTCAAATAAAATTAATTCGTGGTTCAAATTCAAACAAATTAAATTTTTAATTCGTAAGTATACGTCTTTAAATACTAATTTCCTTGAAATAAATTCTACTTATTAAATAACTGTGTATTTAAGATCTACATTTACTCATAGCGCGGGTGCACGGGGACATTTAGATACTGATTGGATTTTTTTTTAAAGTCTACCTATACTTTATAAAAAAAATCCTGTGGTTGTCACTGTGTTCCGAGAGGTTTAGCATTTACAGTTAGTCGATATAAGCCCTTATTGGTGGTGTATATGTCGGAAACAGGGAAATGGGCCGAACACACAAGTGCCGTTTTGCCTTGTTTAAAACTGCATCACCCCTATCTCTTGCTATAATTAAATAGCAGTCCACTTTGCACGTCGCATAGGTTTTCTTGGAAATCTTGAATTTAAACATAATATTATTTCTTATGAATTCCATATAAAAATATAAAAAAATATTGACCTCACATCGACTCATTAGATTTTTGTTCCTTAACATCCCTTCTTTGGTACTAACAAATTAATTTATTCAAAACCATAAAATTACCACCAGATTACATAAATTATGTAATGCTATCCAAAGAACTAACCGAAAGAAATACATTCCATCCTTTTTCCTTGTTTTATCATTGTTATTTTTACATATTTTAACGGCACATTTCGTAATTGTTGACAACTTCACATTTGAGCGTTTCAAACAAGACTAAACGAAAAAGTAATGCATGATCTGTTTTGACATCACTTTTGTGGGGCCATTTTTGGCGGCTGATTGGGTATCCAGTTCTTTATACTATATCAATGCTTATAGACCAAAAACCTAACCCACTTCTAGATTACTTAGAAACTTGATATTTGGAATGAAAGTAGACTATAAGGCGTATACACTTTTTGAAAATTAACCGCGCGTTAGCGAGGGTCTCCTTTTCAGCTTAGGCAAACTGCTTTCATGATGAATACTATAGTAATTTCTGTACAAAAAGTAATGATATCCCAACAAAAACATAAATGTGAAATGAGAGCCAAGTTCAATATTGAGAATATGTGTCGTTGTTGACTCGCCGACAAAAGAATTGAGATCTATATGGGTGCCAAGTTCTGTGCTGTGTAGAAAATCCTGAAATTATAAAGGATTTGTCTTGGCTAGTTTTTACGTATAGGCATATAGGTAATATATATTTTTCTGTTAGTTTTTCAAAAACTTGGTTTGTTGTTAAAAACTAGCCAAGACAAATGCTTTATAATTTCAGGATTTTCTACACAGCACAGAACTTGGCACCCATATAGATCTCAATTCTTTTGTCGGCGAGTCAACAACGACACGTATTCTCAATATTGAACTTGGCTCTCATTTCACATTTATGTTTTTGTTGGGATTTAATTTGCATGATTTGATTGGAACCACATTGGAACAGACAGACAACCAACGGGACAGATAAAACTAAGTAAAAGCTTGAAAAAATGTGGCTTTTTCAATTTCTATTGCAACTTCAGATGAAAACGGGGTCTCTATTGTTTCCCAAATAGTTTTAAGCCATAATGTATTGTTTGCTCGAATTTTCGTTAGTCATAATTCATTTAGTTCAGAAACGCGTCACTTTTCAGGATTGCCATAAAACAAATCTAACCTAACCTAACCTATCTATAGGATAACCTAACTAAAATATTATTTCTTACGAATACCTAAAATAATAAGTTTAAAATTAATCTCAATGTCTCCAGTTTGCTGTTCATTCAAACTGACAAAATCCAAATTTCTAAGGCAATATACGACCGCTGTCTTATATAAGCCATTAAAATTCATCATGAATAACCCCACGTTGCGTTGTTATAAATTTAATTAAATAAATAATTATTTTATTTAATTTATAACAACTAATTAGGCATAGCGTCCAATTTAGAATATGACACAGGCACTAGTTCTTACGAATTTTACCTTAATTTATTAATCAAAGGACCTGAGGTAAAAGTGAGAAGAGGTTAATAAGCAGATGCACCAGCTAGTCGCCGACGCTCCGCTTCCCCCGGGATTAGCCCTTAAGCCTGCACCTAACAGACTGGCTCATAGGGGGCTATGAGCTTGCTGTTGCGTCAATTTTCATTTTTAGAAAAAAAAACTAGTCTACTAACTACTAACAACACAATAAATGCTTATTTTGCCGCATTCTTCACTATCTCTCCCTATTTCACTGCCATCTAACCCAGAGGACAAAAATATAGCTTATTGTGGCTACTGGCTACTCCGTCTTCCTCATGACTCATGATATTTTACTTCACCATAAAGTAATTGGTGTAATATCAAATGATATTTTTCACACAAGTTACAAGAAGTTCATTGCTAAGAGCCGGGGTTAGGACCCACGACGATTGGTTTAAAATTTAAACTTTATATATAATTTGTTACCTAGTAATTATACTAAATCTGTTTTCTTTTTGACATTTAGTGGTATATGTATTGCTGTATGTTTATTGTCAAGTTTTTTTTAATTCTGGACAATTGTCATATATTCGTTTTCATGATAGATCTACACCAACGCAACTGCATGTCATGTTCTTGCGGTTTATTTTTATAACGCCAAGATCAAAATTTGACTGTTAACTCCATCTTGCGTCGAGTAGAGGAATCAAAAAACTATAGAAAATAGAAATGCAGTTTACTCTATGCCATAGAATCCCCTTTTAAATGTCATAAATCCAAACATGGCGGCCATACCAATAGACAATCAAGTCTAGCGATGAAATGATTTGTTTACATGAGATTCACTGACAGATAATGATCTTTACCTATTCGACAACCCACGATAGTTCAGATTCAAATGAACTTCAACATGCGACGTCAAAATTGGCATGTCGAATAAGGCCCCAGGATTTCATTAGAGGTCGGGCTGACATGATACTACGTTTCTGATGGTAATATGTTATTTAGTAAAGTATAGGTACGTTACCTCCTATACAGGGTGCTTCCTGTAACAGGAGCAATAAATTAAACTGTAGGCTGTACTCCTCAAACTGACCAACATTTGTTAAGCAACTTTTAAAAATTATGAATCCTTTAGACTTCCTCTTTTTCATACAAAATAAATATTGCCTTCAATGTACGCTGACATCAGTGTGTTTGACGTTGCTTGTCACGCTTCAAACATAACAAAATTTGTAATACATTGCGTCTTAGAATAAACTTTAAAGTGTAATAAAAACCAAAACCCGAGTTATTTTCAAAAATTGCTGAACAAATGTTGGTCAGTTTTAGGAGTACAGCCTACAGTTTAATTTATTGCTCCTGTTACAGGAAGCACTCTGTATATTTTTTTTTTTGGGTTCTCCGAAACTACTGGGTCTAAATTAAAAAAAGAATACCCAAAATAGTTATTTACCTATATATGACAGGAAAACCTATTAGGAATGTGCAGTCAAGCGTGAGTTGGACTTAATGTGTACCACCACCTCTAACTTTTGAACCATGGGTCCAAAAATAATGAAAAAACCAGGCAAGTAAAGCTTAGTAAACTCTCAATGAAAACTATAGCTAGATAGCTACCTATCGGGAACGGATCGGTTGAGCCGTTTTTTAGTTTTTGCATAAAGTCTTCCCTTCTTAGTAAAAGTGCTGCAAAGGTATTGCCCTTTTTTGCTTGTTATATTGGATACCAGCACCTAATAGCCCCCGGCAGCCTATTTTGACAAGCGGGTAACTATGGAACCCTACACTGACGCATGACCCGACATGCTCTTGGCCGGTTTTTTGATTATTTCCTTTTAGGATAGCAACACCGCCAGACTAGTTTTTTGATGAGTTCGTCAATTAATTACCATAACCAGTAGGGGTTAATCAAAACTTGTTGTTTTATCGGGCAACCCCACAGACCACCTCAACTTCCAGAAAGCGAAAAGACGCGAACACATAAGGCAATCAAGATCACCACACATATTATTTAGCGTTCCCGTACTAATTTAGTATTGGACGGAGAAAAAAACGAACGATAAGTGCTGCGAATTGCTGGAGAGAAGAGAAACCGGATCTACATCTGAATCCCTAAAGTCTTTTCTCCTATCTTTGCATTCCCTAATATTGTTTGTCATAATGATCAGTTGTCCTAACACTAAAAACCCTAATTTTAGTTTCCCTAATTATTGATTACTTATCCTAATGTTATTAAGCATATTTTCTTTTTTGCGAGGGTCGCAGTTCTAACCCTAACCTAACCCACTTTTGTGGCAGCAAGTTCTAAAACCTAACCATTTTTCAGAACCTTACATTATGGAAAATAATCGTTATGACAAATGATCGTTAGGGCATGTGCTCATTAGGACAAACCAGTTAGGGCAAGTGACTTTAGGACAAACGTTGTTAGGGATTCAGAATGACACCCAGAGAAACCTACTGAGGCAAAGTGAAGGGTCGTCACTTGATAAGAGTTAAGACACGATCACAGACCTACTTCACTATCACTACATAGTATAAAACAAAGTCGCTTCCCGCTGTCTGTCTGTCCCTGTGTATGCTTAGATCTTTAAAACTACGCAACGGATTTCGATCCGGTTTTTTTTTAATAGAGTGATTCAAGAGGAAGGTTTTTGTATAATTTGTTAACCCGTGCGAAGCCGGGGCGAGTCGCTAGTTAAGACTATATTAGAAGACAAGATGGAAGCTAGAAGACGAAGAGCAATAAGCTATACACAACAACAAAAAGGAAAAGCAAATGACATGTCGTGATCGTGTGACGTGTCTGTCCCTTTAGGACCGGAAGAACTCGGCCGAGGACAGTGAAAACTGGCGTCTACTTCACCGACAGGAGCCATGTTCTTAAATTATGATGACGATGAACGCGAAGGAACAACTACCGTAGGGTCGGGGTACTTTAGCTCCCCAAGGTTACTTTGTTCACCCATGAAAACCTATTTTATTGAGTTGATAAATTATTAAAAACGGCATTATGTGATTAATGTTTTTGTGGAAGCGTCTAGGTGGACAAAGTAACCTTGTAAGGGCTAAAGTACCCCGACCTTACGGTACATGTGTATGTGTGGTGAGTGCGGTGTCTATGTGGTCTGTGTTCCCACAGCTAAACAAATACGCGTTAACAAAGAACGTTATTTTTACTTATATTTTTTGTGTCAATTCCGTTCGATGGTACTTAAGCAACGATGGAAAATAAAATCGCATAGTTCCGATCAGAATCAGACGTCGATAATACCTCATAGCAAGATGGTTAAGCTTTTGGTGAGACTATTATTATTCTCTTTATTTATTTAATCTTTCTTTAATAATTATTCTCTTTATTTATCTTTTCTCTTAAGTTAGGATTTTTATAATATGAATATAAAAGTAAAACATAAAAACACTTACAAAACAATAAAAAATACATATAAACACATTATAAAAAACCTAACCTAGGGTGCCGCCAGCAGCGGGGCAAGGCCCAAGCTGCCGGTGGTCAGGGCCGCAGAGAGAGGAACCGGCGGACTATCCGCGCCGTGTCCAAGATCACCGCCTTCTGCATCTGGCCCTTGATCCAACCACCTAGCGAGAGTCTCTCAAGATGTATTATTATTATTTGTAAAGCTGGCAGGCAGTTGAAATTACTGACACATCAACATCATCATCATCATCATTGAGACATCAACCGAGTTTTCAGTGTTGAGTAGAATTTGCATTGTGCTTATCTAATTTATCTTATCTTATACCTTTAAACGAGCAATTCTTGTATATTTATATATATATCGGGGATCTCGGAAACGGCTCTAACGATAAATTTGCTATAATGGGGGTTTTTGGGGGGCGAAAAATCGATCTAGCTAGATCTTATCTCTGATAATTCATACTACACTTACATTTTATCAACGTTTTCTGCACAGATAATCATGGCGGTGTTGGCGGCTGCGGCCATAGCTTACCCTGATGGTAAGTGGCTTGGGTCATTTTCTGAACGCGATTTTTTTTTTGTACCTACTGTAGTTTTGTTTCTACAATCGAAACTATATGCATAATTGTATACTAGGTACAGTAGGTACATAAAGGGTGGTCCAGAGATAGAGGCCGCTTCTTGCAGCCGTTTATATGACTTCCTGTTAGTGTTTGATCCTTTCGCATTTTCTCAAAGGTTAGCTGGAAGAGATCCCTTTTAGGGATAAGTTCGCCTTTGTACATAACATTCTTATTTTTGTTTTATTTTTCTCCGTTTTATGTAAACCTGTTTATGTGCAATAAAGTGACATACATACATACATACATACATACGAGAATAAACAATTGGATTAAAATGTTAAATGCATTTTATTGTAAAATTATCCTAATTTGCATTTCCGTAAATTAAAAGCCGTAAAAAAATTAGAATGAAACGTACCGAGCACGAATACCGAGCTAAGTCGATAATAGAATTTTACAGACGCTATTCTGAAAATCGTGTAGGTACTGATTTTGCATCACTTTAGCAAGCAAAATGTACCTGACCAGACCATCCGAAATGTGATCAAACGGTACGTAGACAAACGTCAAGTAGGATTGAAGCCACTTCCTGGTCTAAAACCGACTATTAACACGCGGGTCATTTTCTGAACGCGATTTTTTTTTGTGTCCGAGATGAAAATCGGAAGTTAGCATCAGATAATACGTACCATTTATTTTTTTCCATAAAGTAGTCACACTTTTACACTGGGGTCAACATTAATTCACTGATTAATTTGTTTTTAGGGTACACTTAAAAATACTTAAAGGCTCAAATTACTACTCCCGTGCCCTGTCCGGAATCTGTTTTCGAGTAAAATGAAAATTCCTACTAAAAACTGTACATTAGTATCACTTTTTGAATGTTAAATACTTAAACTAGATGATATTTACTATCACTGAGCATATAAAACATTAACGTCTTTGTGGTAAATAACTCGTGATCGATGTTTAAATTTTGTCCGAGATTTAGAGTAATTTTTTTTCGAAATTTTTAAAGCCAATCAACATCACACGTGAAGCCTTGACGTGTACTGAACTTCCTTTTTCTTATTCTGTCATGTGTCTTCTAACAGATAATATAGGAACGATTTTGACAAGTCACTGAAGTTTCTAGAAATTTGCTACAGAACTATAAAAACAGGTAGGGCGACAATTTTTATCTAATTTCGATGGCCTCCAAATTTTATATATTTTTAATATATTTTCGTTAACAAACGCTAGTTTGACATAGCCCGTTTCTATCTTAATATAGAGGATAAAATAGAATTTCTGTAATATGCAAATTAGATTTTAGACGATTTTATTTATTACGAAACCCAATTTTTTGCATTATCAGTTTTATTTTTACGATGGTTTAAAACATGCAATAGATCTCAAATGTGAAATAAGTCCTTAATAATCCTACAAGTTTATTATTTTACTTTAGATTAATAATAAAACATAGTTTAAATAGGAATAATACTTAGAAAACCAATTCCCGTGCCAGCAAAATCCAATTCCCATGGACAGAAAAATTCCCGTGCCCCGATCGAATTTTCAAACTGAAATATCTTTCAAAATTTCATGAATATGTTTACCCTGAAAGTAACATTGGCTTTATTTTATTTTTTTACGAATTATCACGTACAATTTTATTATATTAAATCAATATTTCAAAATTCCATGGAAATTAGACAAAAATGCTCGTTTGGTGAAATTGACCCACTTGAATACAAATGTTCTTCCTCAGAACTGTAACTTCTTGAAAAATACCCTGTTACCTGTTAGGTATTTATTATATAGGAGTCTTGGCAAACCTTGATTTCTCAAATTTTGCATTCTGGAAGCTTAGATTTATGTATACATACCTGTATGTTGAGCCTGCGGCTGTCGGGAGTTATAGACCTCGTTTACAAAATCTCGCTTACCCCCCTCGTTGCACAATGTACCTACTATTTACCCCTTACTGCATATAATAAAAAATATTTGTTTAAATTTGAACTTTAACAGCTGTCAATAGAGTTGAATATCATATCCGCCATACATTATCCCAGCTCCGTATGCGGTAAAGGGTTAAATTTGCATGTAAATGCAGATATCATCCTTAAATCTTCTATTTTTTTTTATAGGTGGTGGCAGTAAACCGCGCAAAGTTCAGAGAGGGCATCTGGGCAGCGGCCAGCCAGAATCCCGTAAGGCCTTTCTCTGTATACTATTCACAAACCACAATGACGACCGAGATCATATTTACCATCTCTTTTACTCCTTCTACGACTATGCAAGTGTAAATGAGAAGTTTTACGACGCCGTAATTGGATGATACATAATACTATTTATAAATATACATACTGTGTACCTTGCCTGCATCATGCAAGCGTGAAAATCATATCAATCATTTTAAGGGGCTACCTGCGGTTTCATCGATTTTTGTCAAGTTTTAAATCGTATCTCCTACAATTTTGCACTACAGATAGATTTGTAAGACAAACGGCTATCGGTTCTTCAATGGAGGTAAAACATAACAAAAATGGAGATTTTTATCTCCTATACCGGATTTTGAAAAAATGAATAAATACTTTTTTATGATTTTTTAATCAGTGAGTTTTTCGTGCTGTGAAGGTTCTTTAGATATACTTACGAAATCTACATATTTGTTCGTCTTTGACGTCTCGAAAAACGTGTCCAGGATTTTAATTTTAAACTAATTAATTTACACAAAAGTTATGGCCAGAAAACCAGTTTTTTGGCCTAAAATTGTTCATCTTTGATACCAAATATCTCGAAGACTATGAATTGAAGTAAATATGGGATATGTACTATATATTTTAGAGCCGTTGCTGACAGGCCCGGATCTAGGGTTCTAGGGTAGAGCGAGTGGAGCGGCCGCTCTAGGCGCCGGATGACAAGGGAACACCAAAATGGCAAATGAGAAAAAAAAAGTTTTAAAAGGCGGGGGCCCAAAATACACTTGAAAACTTCAACGAAGGGCGCCAATACCCGATTTCGCTCTACCCTGATCAAGGGTTCGAGCCGGCACTGGTTGTGTTATGTACCTAATGTCGCGCTAAGCGCGATGTAAGCTGGTAAGTGGTATCAACCAGATTACTTTGTCATGTCATGTGGCAACACTGACAGCCAGAGTGACAGTTCTGATGGCGGGAAATAAAAGCACGATGGCGCCATTAGAGAAGAAATGAACATAAAATGACACCTAATATGATAAGCTACAAAAAACATTAGAAAACTAAGGGGTTCAGATCTAAGGTGATTGGCGTGGGCGCCCCTTAATAACAAGATTCTAATACCATAACGATGGAGTTCAATATTTATAAAATCAGTATTGCGTTAAATATAGAAGCCAGTTCGTCAGGTGGCGCTTAAATACTGTAGTTAACAACTTATGGCGTTATTCATAAACGGCTGCTAACTTAATCAGTTGATGATCGTCGTCTGTCCCTATCTGTCGTTATGTCATAGAGAGGGAGAAACGATGATCATCAGCTCATTAACTTAGCAGACTTTTATGAATAAGAGGGTTACTCTCTGTCTCAGCACTAGCGGCACTATAGTTCGTTTTTGTAGCATTAGAAAGAAGGTAAGCGATCTTGACATGTCTTTTAATTGAAAAACGCTTTTTCAAAATCAGTAGGTACCTATTGTTTATGAAAGCTAAAGAATATAAATGATCGTATTCACTATCGTATTAGATTAATAATTGTTACATATTTGCCGCGACTTATTTTTAAAACGTGTTTTTCAATGAAAAGACACATCAAGATTGTTTACCTTATTTCTTATGCTAAAAAAACGAACTATAATAACTCGTGAACGTGACCCTACTTTCGAACCAAGAAGTTTATATCTAGCTTGTATCATAGAGAAATATAGTAAGACAAGAGTGCTCACTCCATACATCAGTTAGACTATTAATTTCAGTGTCTACATCTAGAATCGAGTAGCGGAACTATCAGTACTGCTACTTGACAATAGATGTAGCACCGACCGGAAAGTCTTATCTCAACAGCATAAGACTTTCCGGTCGGTGCCACAGACAATCCAACCTCTAGACATAGCATAGTCGCGCTACCCCCTCTGCCACACATACGGTAGCGTTAGCATTACTCCATCTTCGAGTCAATCCCGTGCCGTGATTGGTCCGTGTCTTTGAACGAACCAATCACGGCACGGGATTCGCTCACCTCGTCCCCCCGCACACCCGTATTTTTGGCAGCATCGGTTTCATGAAAGAATTGGCCTAAGCTCAGTCTAGAGGTTGGATTGTCAGTGGTCGGTGCTAAATCTATTGTCAAGTAGCAGTACAGATAGTTCCGCTACTCGATGCTAGATGCTAATAGTCTTTTTGGTACTAAAACTGATGTATGGAGTGAGCAATCTATGTATTTTTTTCTCTATGCTCGTATTATGTTCGTTCACAGGCGGCCACAGTCATCACAAACCTGGCCCTATCCAGGGCCACGTCAGAGGACAACACCGGGGGGGTGAAGCATTTCCACGACCTCCTGGAGAAAGCACCCTAAGCAACGCCCAAGTTCTTAGCCAACGCCCAACGCAATGACAACAAGAATTCTCATAATTAAATCTTTTTGTACAGGGTGAATTTGCCAAATACAGGGAGTAAGCCAGAAAAAAAAAAATAAGCAGAGGTCGGCGCGGGTTGAGCTATTTTCCTTATAATATGACGTAAAACATGTCAAATTATAAGGTAAATAGGTAGCTCACCCCCGCCGACTTCTGATTATAAGATACAAAACAAACCATTTAACGAATCATAAATCAGTAAGTAATACATTTTAAGCTTTTTTTTAAGTTTCCATGATATTTGCAACGTTAGAGGGCCGTTTAGAATACCTAAGCCTAATTTTTGTAATAGGTATATACTTAGGGCCACTTGTACCATCCCTCTAACCCGGGGTTAAGCGGTTAATCCGTTACCCAGTGTCAAATTCTGTACCATGGTAACTCCAGGATTAAGCGGTTAACCCCGGGTTAGTCAAATGGTGCAAGTGCGCTTGCGCTTAATATGTTATAATAACGATGTTCATATTAAACATGTACTAGCTTTTGGCCGCGACTTCGTCTGCGTGGAATTAGTAATTAAAGTAGCTATTATTTTATTCAATCTGCGTTTTGTTGGTTCCCCATACAAACATCGACCCCCCTTTTTACCCGCTTAAAGGTTGATTTCTTGAATGAAAACTACCCTTTGTCCTTCCTCGGGACTCAAACTGTCTATAACAAATTTCAACTATATAGGTACTTAAATTGTGCACCAGCACCGGTGCTACACCGCAGAGTATCGTATATGTATGTAACATACAATACAATACATACATTCAATACTGCAATACGAGTTTTTAACGCCCTGCCAGTTGAAATAAAAATGTTGGAGGGGAATCGTTTTAAATTTAAATTAAAAAACTGGTTAATTGAAAATGTATTACACAACCTAAATGAGTTTTTTTCTGGAATCACCAGTTTGTTAAGTATAAGTTAGTCAGTAAGCTAATATAGTTAGTAGTTTTAAAATCATATTGTGTGCTCGAAATAAGCAACTGTTGATTCGATATCTCCTGTATATGTATGACACCGTAAGATTGTATATGACATCTTATGTACACAGTTTACAATTAATAAATACTTTACTTTACTTCATATGAATATGCATTCTAAACTCGTGACTAACAAGATAACTGGATGTCATTAGAGGTCGGGCTGAGATGATCCGTTTCTGATGGTATTTAAGCCTCGGTGCAGATCAGAATCGCCTAGTTCCAATCAGGATCAGACAGCATTACTACTTATTAGCAATATGGCGAAGTTCTTGATGGTGAGTCATGTTTATTTACGCGCTTGTTTATTTTTATGTAATCTGTTATAAGATTCTGGTAAATATTTATAGTCTGTCAAGCCGTTTCCGTCAGTAGGAAAAAGCGGCAAATTAAAAAAAAACTTTCGCGAAGAGTTTTCTACCTAAAATATCAATTTATTGTTACACAGATAATCATGACGACTTTGGTGGCTGCCGCCCTAGCCTACCCTGGTAAGTGACTTCAAATACACAGTAGGTAAAGTGTCATTCAATAGAACTTGCGAACTATGTAAACAAAAGTTACTAGTAATTTGACATTTAGTGTCAATTTTAGTATGGCGGTTTGTTTACATAGTTAGCAAGTTCTATTGAATGACACTTTACCTAAACATAGGTGCCTACCTACTTATACTATGTATCCTATTACAAGGCAACTATTGTGAGCCAACAACGTAATGGCTCCTCTACACGATGGGCCAGCGCCGGCCACTCCAAGGGACGCAGCCATACGGCAGAATGAGATAGCAATATCACTTGCTCCCTCTAACGCATAAATGCGTCCCTTGGAGTGGCCGGCGCTGGCCCATCGTGTAGAGGAGCCATGCACCTTGAGCCTGCACTGAGCATGGCCATGGACATGCTCTTGGCCGAGTTTTTTCTAAATATTTTCTTTATTTGATGCAGGTTACGGTTCTAGCGGGCACAGTAGCCAAGGAAGTGGCGGCTTTGGCGGCAGCCAAGGCGGCTTCGGTAAGATTTCCTCACTAAATAATCTTATGCTGTTCTTATTACGGTTTTAAAGTTAATACCTACATACCTACTTATCACTACAACTTAGCCAAGACAACCGCGTATCTATACGAACTTTTATGCATACGTATCCGGTGTGTATCCGTGATTCGGCCTTTACGAGGACCTATACGAACTCTTGTAGATATTTAGAAGTAACTTAGCTTATTATTAAGCAGACGAGTTAGTTAAATCTTAGGTATCACGGGTTCAAAGTTATCACTACCTATTTTGCTACTAGCAATACTAGCATAGATTAGATTAGATTAGATTTTTTATTTCATGAAAATTACAGTACAACTTTGCCTAAGCCAAAATTATAAGAATTTATGTACATCACAATCGTCAAAAACTAAAAACTAACATGCAAGAATTCCATAAACCATTATATAATTTACCTTTAAACCTATATTTGTCTCTCATCATGTTTGATTATTTTAACAGGAAGCCAAGGGGGACTCGGTGGAGGTAGCCACGGAGGTGGCCTCGGTGGAGGTAGCCACGGAGGTGGTTTTGGCAGTGGTAGCCAAGGAGGCGGTTTCGGCAGCGGTAGCCAAGGAGGCGGTTTCGGCAGCGGTAGCCAAGGAGGTGGTTTCGGAAGCGGCAGCAGTAGCTACGGTGGCCACGGAGGTCATGGCAGTCATCACCTCTCTGAGCTAGATGGTGGATACGGCCAGGGACAGGGCGGTTACGGTGGCAGCCAGGGAGGCTTCGGTGGAAGTCAGGGAGGTTTTGGCGGAAGTCAAGGAGGTTTTGGAGGCAGTAGCCACGGAGGTCAAGGAGGTTTTGGAGGTGGTAGTCGCGGAGGTCAAGGAGGCTTCGGAGGAGGAAGTCATGGCGGTATCGGTGGCAGCCACGGTAGCGGTGGATACGGACATAAATATTAAGTACCTTATTTGAATTAGATGTAATAAAAACGTAAATTGTGATATTGATCGACTCCCAAACCAGTAATAAATATTACGGAATTTAATATATTATTTTATTTGTAGTTAAAAAATCACTTTAGCCGCTTTAGCCACACATGAAACTACTGAAAAACTACATCATCATGGGCACGTTTTAAAAAGAACTGTACCCTGCAGATAGCGTTTGTTTTACTTTGTAACAAATACCTAAGTAACAATTGTTAGAACAGGTTTCATGCTGTTACCTATAAAACGCGGCCTAGGTGTTAAACGTGTGTTAAACAATGGTAAAATAATGCACTTAGAAAACATCGTATTTATTTCAAATTACCTATTTACTTATATCTTAGGACATAGGTATTAGGTACCTACGTAGAGGTTGGTAGAGGTTACGCAATTGTACGTGACCCGAGGTTTGATTTCGGTTTGATTCCTATTAGCTGCATATAGATACTAGTTTCTGCCCGCAGCTTCGTCTGCGTGGAATGAATGACTGGGCTAGTAAATAAATATGTACCTACATCTTAGTACCTACGTACAACACATGTACTGTTGCAACTACCTTAAAAATACCCACACTTATTTCGCTACCTAGTCATAAATAAATAAGTTTTTGTCAAAAATTTAATTTTTGGTACAAGCTTTTATCGCTGACTGTACTTTTCTTACGACAGACAACTAATACTCATCGAGACAATTCTAAAAACCCCTAACACAATTAGGTTGCGTTGTTTCATCACAGGGTTCCTATGGCCACCTCCTGTCTCCATCATCAGATCAGTTCGACAGTACCATATTATTGTATTGTTATCAGAACTACATACAGCTGCCAATTTTGCTGCCATGACGCTACGATCCTTGGAAGATGGTTAAATTAGTTACCTTAGATTCCATTACATAGTTATTCAGGTCGACCTAATAAAAGCTTGTTAAAAAGACCCATGGTATAAGTGGTTCTAGCTCTAGACTCCGTTCCACTCCGTTCATGTATTTTTAGTGTAGTTGTATTTGTCCCAACCCTATCGTTCGTTTTTTTTTTTAGCATTAAGCTGGCCACACACACTAGGTTTTGCGTGTCGGTTTTGCTTGTGCAAGCAAAACCAACAGGCACGACCGAGTTCCATAGGGCACACACACGTAACGACAAACCTGCACAAACTCTCAGTTCAAACCATCATGGCACCGGTAGCGGTAGTTGACGTCGACGAAATAGCGCTATTAGGTTTATATTTCGTCAGCCATACACGCATACAAACCATGAATCCACTCCACACTTAAAAAATAATAAAACTGGCCAAGTGCGAGTGGGACTTGCGCACGAAGGGTACCGTACCATTATCTATAAAAACGGAAAAAAAATCATGGGAGCCCCACTCCGACTCGCACATGGCCGGTTTTTTAGTATTTGTTGTACTAGAGGCAACAGAAATAGATCATCTGTGAACATTTCAACAGTCTAACTAGCATAGTTCATGAGATACAGCCTAGTGACAGACGGACGGACGGACAGTGGAGTCTTAGTAATAGGGTCCCGTTTTACCCTTTGGTTACGGAACCCTAAAAATCTACTAAAAATCCTCTACAATGGCATTTCGTTTGCGAGACGACATTGTTGCACAGTGACTTGCGACCTATCCCCTCGGCAATCACTGGATAACTGAAGCCTATCAAGCCTGCCAGCCACACACGTTCAGTTATGCCTGCGCAAGCGAAGTGCGCAAGCACAACCGACAGGCAAAAAATATAAATTTTTATATTTTCAATTTTGCTTGCGCAGGCAAGGAGTTTGCTTGCGCAGGCAAGGAGTCATGTCATACACACGTTCAGTTATGCCTGCACAAGTAAACTGTGCAGGCATAACCATCGGTTATAACCTAGTGTGTGTGGCCGGCTTTAGAAAAGAACTACGCGACCTTGACGCGTCTTTTAATTGAAAAACTCTTTTTAAAATCACTAGGATATTAGGGCGTTTTTTTTTTGTCGTCCCCTACACTTTTTTTTCAAATTTGAGTAGAAATAACATAAAAATCCCAAATTTGAAAAAAAAGTGTAGGGGACAACAAAAAAAAGCGCCCTATTACCTACTTATGGAAGCAAAAGAATGCAATTCATAATACATATGTTACATATTTGCCGTGACTTATTTTTCAAAAGTGTCAATAAAAAGACACGTCAAGATCCCTTTTTAGGGTTCCGTACCCAAAGGGTAAAAACGGGACCCTATTACTAAGACTCCGCTGTCCGTCCGTCCGTCCGTCCGTCCGTCCATCCGTCAGTCCGTCGTCAGACTCGCACTTGGCCGGTTTTTTCTAATGCTAAAAAAAACGAACTATATAGTTGGAATTGCCCTGGCTGACCTTACCTTGTTATTTTTAAATATTAAACATACATAAGAGACATAATATAAATATTGTCATTTAACTAATAACAACTTAAATGCTATATTTATATGTACATTGACGGAGCTCGGCGTAATTAAAGACTCTAGCTATAGGTTACCTTTAAAAAACTAGTTTCGGTGCTGAGAAATAATGTCCATTATGCAGCCGCTATCCAATACCGTAAAATGGGGTGAGTAGGTGCAAAACTGACATTCGAACCTCGATAACATTTTATTTTTACATATGCTTTTAACTGCATGGTGTATATAATAAATGTTCCGGACGTTTATATTTTAGTTTTTATTTTATTTTGGTTAGTTCCATTTCATAACTTTGACGATAAACAGGAAATTCCACCTCACCCCGTAGTCCCTCGTATTTGGGGCGAGTTGGGTTTTTATACAAAGGTAATTTTGGAAGATTGTTGGATCGTTTTTAGGGTTCCGTAGCCAAATGGCAAAAAACGGAACCCTTATAGATTCGTCATGTCTGTCTGTCTGTCCGTCTGTCCGTCTGTCCGTCCGTATGTCACAGCCACTTTTCTCCGAAATTATAAGAACTATACTGTTGAAACTTGGTAAGTAGATGTATTCTGTGAACCGCATTAAGATTTTCACACAAAAATAGAAAAAAAACAATAAATTTTTGGGGTTCCCCATACTTCGAACTGAAACTCAAAATTTTTTTTTCATCAAACCCGTACGTGTGGGGTATCTATGGATAGGTCCTCAAAAATGATATTGAGGTTCCTAATATCATTTTTTTCTAAACTGAATAGTTTGCGCGAGAGACACTTCCAAAGTGGTAAAATGTGTGTCCCCCCCCCCCCCCTAACTTCTAAAATAAGAGAATGATAAAACTAAAAAAAATATATGATGTACATTACCATGTAAACTTCCACCGAAAATTGGTTTGAACGAGATCTAGCAAGTAGTTTTTTTTTAATACGTCATAAATCGCCTAAATACGGAACCCTTCATGGGCGAGTCCGACTCGCACTTGGCCGGTTTTTTTTATTATGAGTATTACTATAGTTCCATTTTAAATTGGAATACATTCATAACCCAGCTCTCCCCGCGAACCCTACTCACCCCATTTTACGGTATAGGTATTTATAACAGAGGTCACCAAATGGCTGACTGCGATCTTGATCCGGACCGCCGGCTTATTTTTTTTCTTACCTAATTTAATAAACTCAAGTAGAAACGGACCGCGATGGTCATTTTATTTTAAAAACCGGACCCCTAAAGTAAATAATTGGCGACCCCTACAATATAACTATTGTTCCGGAGAGACAAGATACCTATGTTTCACAAGTACAAGTGATAAACTCACTGTAAGGGGTCAAACAACGTCGATAACCCCCTCCATGTGTGCTGATAATAAGATTAGAACACAATATTTTAACATAATGTATAACAACCCACAATAACGCTGTTTCACGGCGCGTGTCGATACATAACAGCCGTGTACCAGTTTAAATTTATTCGCCATCCTACTAATTCTACTAAAGTACCTAAAGTGTCATTCAATAGAACTTGCTAACTATGTAAACAAAAGTTACTAGTAATTTGACATTTAGTGCCAATTTTAGTATGGCGGTTTGTTTACATAGTTAGCAAGTTCTATTGAATGACACTTTAGGTACCTTACATACATAGGTTTAACCAAAGATTCATTCAATGTATTAGATGTGTAATTAACGAATTTATGAATCATGTCAAACCTTTTTTTACTCCAGGCATGCTCCAGGTAAACAGGAGTTCATGGTAAAAGAGGTTACGCTATAATTTTTTATTGTTTATGATGACTGAGTACTTTTGAGTGATTGTCAATGTCACCGTTTGCATTGTTATTGTTATTGTCGTTAGTACTATTTAATATTGGGAAATTACATACATTCTTACTACACCCAAAAACTAAACAAGGGGAGCCACGCTTAGAATAGCTTACATAAATCCTGCGACGATTCTTACCGAGTAGCCAGAAGACTTTTAAGAAACCATAAGGGGCAAAACTTAACATACCTATCGTCTAACGATTGTTTACAAGTAAGTTAATTGACCCTGTCACCTGTTAGGGTTAGAACAAAGTAGTTTTTTGCATGGATGTTTAAAAGGCCATAATTTAGAAACGGTTGCCCATATTAACATAGTTTCTATGGAGAAAATATAGAGCTAAGGCTAAACTATCTCCCATTTCCGGAAAGGTCCGTCGTCAAATTCCACGCTGTATATATTGCATACGATCATTTATGACTGTAGTGTCGTTAATAATGCTTACTTTTTGTGTATTTTCAGTTAAACATGGCCATGTTAACTATGAAAATTGGATTCCGAGCAATCACACACGACATCGCAAATACTGTCATGTCCCTTTGGGTACCATGCCGATCCACCGGCACTGAAATAAAACAACAAATAAATTATAGTAACTTAACCATTGTAACGTGCTACTTCCTACAACATACAAAATATACCTAAAATTAAAATGTTGCTTTATAGGTTAGCTTATTTACTTTTTCCTCTTGTCAGCGACTATCCATTTCATTAGCTGTTCTCGTTTCCAACTTTCTTGTGGGAATTTATAGAATTTGTGATCACTGTTTTGCCATTGCTCTTGCAGCAGGTTTCGTGACGCAAGTTTATTTATTTTTACTTAAAATGCACGGATACGTAAATTTCGCTAGTAAAAAGTAACAGTTGGGCCTCCGAAAGTTTCTGTTTTTGGCCACAGTACGCGCTGCGATCGATTAATCTGTGTTTGAGGTTCCCCCACCTCCTACTTCGCACCCAGCGAATAGCCTACCCGCTTTTCTGAGATCAAGTAAGTACGTCATAGTTAACACTATGGTGAACTGTGAACTTTTAAAGAAAATCGGACAGGCTCGGTAGGTACTCATACCAAAAAATTTTGCCCGAAATTTGTAGCTATTTTTACACGACTGCCCAAAAAAAGTGTATTTATGTTTTTCCTCTTCTTTTCCTCATTATTTCGGTCCAGTTTTCTTAGGTACTTTAGAGCAATAAAGAGCATCGTATATACATGTAACATGAATATGCATCAAAACACGTCACAAACAAGATTACTGGATGTCAAATATTAGAGGTCGGGCTGAGATGATCCGTTTCTGATGGTATTTAAGCCTCGGTGCAGATCAGAATAGTTTCAATCAGGATCAGACAACACTACTATATAGCAATATGGCGAAGTTCTTGGTGAGTCATTGTTTATTTGCGTGCTTAATTGTTTATTTTTATGTAATCTGTTATAAGATGTAGGTAAATATTTTTCACAGCAACTCGAACAAGGGTACTTTGCAACTTAAAACAGTGAGCAAAATGCGATTTTGCACACTGTTTTTAAGTAGCAAAGTACCCTTGTTCGAGCTGCTGAGGTGAAAATTGAATTGTTGGTATATCTTAAGAAAACATGAGTGAATAGAGGTAAGTGATGAAGAAGGAATACATTTTTCGGGTTCTCTAATGTTCTCACTGCTGAGGTGAAAAGTTTTGTGAACTACACGAGATCAAAGTTATTTACATCTCGTGCGCTTTTGAGTCCCTTACTACGCTCAAGATTCTAAATTAGATTCACTCGCTACGCTCGTGAATCTAGTATAGAATCTTTCGCTTGCACGGGACTCAAAATAAGCACTCGAAGAAATATCAAACTTTGATCTCTTGTTGTACAAATAACTATAGTCTGTCAAGCCGTTTCATTAAAAAAAACAGTCGCGCAACTAACAAATTGGTAATACATCTGAACCTTTTACGACTGATTAATCACTGATGAATAAGGAAGTTTTAAAACGTGACGTTGTATAAATGTCATTTATACCGCACTTTAGTTTAAATGCAAATTGTTCTTAAATCGCAGTTGTACAGACGTTTGTATAACGTAGTAATAAAGCAATTTAATCATTGTCGTACAATAGTATTTTATATAATGATATAATGGATCAACCGTGATATAATGGAGAGCTTTTCAGTCGAGTACCGTGTTTAGGTAATGATGCTTGCTGAGTTGCCTAAGTAAGGTACGAGATTGAAAAGCTTGATTATATCACTATTGTATACAATACTTTTTCTACGAGTCAACAAAAAAAATACTTAAAACTAGTAGAAGAATCATAGGTATATGTAGGTAAAAAAACCAAAAGTATACAGCTAAGATGCGCGAGCAGCCGCGATACCTTCATACTCGTACGCGACCCGGCCCCCGCGCCCCGCGCCCCCGGCCGGTTGGTCAACGACACCTTCTCATAACTCATGAGGCCTTGCTCCACGCTTTCGATTGGTCAATTTCATTATAGTTGACTAAACTGTATCGAAATGAATATTATAGTTGACTAAACTGTATCGAAATGAATATTATAGTTGAGTTGGGGTCCCATCATAGTGAAAAAAGTATGCGATTTCACTTTGGTATACGAAGTCTTAATTCAAGCATTGCAGTCGACGAGTAGAAAAAAAATTTAACCAAGAACTTTTCTCGGTTTTATAACTTCAATATGACATCTTACAGCACCTTGGTCATAGAAAAGCTTTATGAGTGACTACTGTACAACTTATCATAAAATCAGGTTGTTACAGCTGTTTAATTGCTAAAATGCCATACAACAGTAAGTATTCATAAACACGACCGTCTTATAGCTAATGGGTGATGATCAGAGCTTATATGATCTGTGATGGGTAATGGCGGCCGTATCGTGTCGGGCTTAGGAGTTTTAAGTTGTAACTAAGCTAGTGCTTTTAATTATAAATGAGTCATATAACTACTTCGAAATTAAAATTTAATTAATTTATTAAATTAAATATAATAAATAAACAATATTTAAAGGGGGCATTAAAATTTTCTTACAAAACCTAGTAACATTTTTCGAAAATATTATGTTCGCATATATGCATATCTGATTTGTTATACGAGTACAATTACCCATTTTAGTTACACTAGTAGATGTCGAGTCATCAGTTATACTTAGTACCTAAAATGGTAAAAAGTATTATACTTACTGTTTTTCACGAATTGTTTGACCATTTCACAGACTCATTTGTCGTACAAACGTCTGCGTTATGATCACTCTACAAGCAATTGCAATTGCGAGAACTTACGATACTTTTCCGACTAAAAAGTCGTTTAATATATTTTTCACCTCAGCAGCTCAAACAAGGGTATTTTGCTACTTAAAAACAGTGAGCAAAATCGCATTTGGCTCACTGAGTGAGCAAAATCGCATTTTGCTCATTTTGTCTCACTCAGTGAGCAAAATGCGATTTTGCTCACTGTTTTTAAGTAGCAAAGTACCCTTGTTCTAGCTGCTGAGGTGAAAACTTAATTGTTGGTATATCTTAAGAAAACATGAGTGAATAGGTAAGTGATGAAGAAGGAATACATTTTTCGGGTTCTCTAATATGTTCTCACTGCTGAGGTGAAAAGTTTTGTGAACTACACGAGATCAAAGTTATTTACATCTCGTGCGCTTTTGAGTCCCTTACTACGTTCAAGATTCTAAATTAGATTCACTCGCTACGCCCGTGAATCTAGTATAGATTTCGCTTGCACGGGACTCAAAATAAGCACTCGAAGATATATCAAACTTTGATCTCTTGTTGTACAAATAACTATTGTATGACAGTTGTAGCCATATAAACTGCGCCAAAATCGCGTCATATAAACGTTTGTATGATGCCTTAAATTGCTACCATCAAGCTTTATGTAAAACGTTTGTAAATTTATATGACTTATTTTTGCTAGTTGGGCGTACCCTTATCGTCCCATAGAAAATTTGTATTTCGCGCCTTTTTCTATCTAAAATATTATCTAAAATATAAATTTATTGTTACACAGATAATCATGACGACTTTGGTGGCTGCGGCCCTAGCCTACCCTGGTAAGTGACTTCAAATACACAGTAATAGACCAGTACCTAAACATAATTATATTAACCTACTTATAATACTATTTATGTATGCTATTATTACAAGGCAACTATTGTGACGTACGGCCAACAACGGAAGCACTGAGCATGGCTCGACAGGGTGACATGCTCTTGGCCGGGTTTTTTCTAAAATACTTATTTTCTTTATTTGATGTAGGTTTCGGAAGCGGCAGCAGCAGCTACGGTGGCCACGGAGGTCATGACAGTCATCACCTCTCTGGGCTAGATGGTGGATATGGCCAGGGACAGGGCGGTTACGGTGGCGGCCAGGGCGGTTACGGTGGCGGCCAGGGAGGCTTCGGTGGAGGTCAGGGAGGTTTTGGCGGAGGTCAAGGTGGCTTCGGAGGAGGAAGCCACGGTAGCGGCGGATACGGACGTAAATAATAAGTACCTACCTTATTTGAATTCTGTACTTCGAATACTTCGATGTAATAAAAACGTTAATTGTGATATTGATCGACTCATAAACCAGTAATAAATATTACGGAATTTAATATATTATTTTATTAGTAGTTAAAAAATCACTTTAGCCACACATATCATCGTGGTCACGTTTTGAAAAGGACTGAGGGGCTACCGCGAAAACCGTTTTTCGCAAATTGCGGGGATCTTTTTCTTTTAAGTACTCCAATGAAGGCGTAATTAGTGACAGAGAAAAATGCCCGCAATATGCGAACTTCGATTTTCGCGGTTACAGCCCTGTACCCTGCAGGTAGCGTTTGTTTTTCTTTGTAACAAATAAGCAACGATTGTTAGAACAGGTTACATGCTTCTCTACATAGGTAGTAAGTATATATAAAACAAAGTTGCTTCCCGCTGTCTGTCTGTCCCTATGTATGCTTAGATCTTTAAAATTACGCAACGGATTTAGATGCGGTTTTTCAATAGATAAAGTGATTCAAGAGGAAGGTTTATGTATACATAATTTGTTAACCCGTGCGAAGCTGGGGCGGGTCGTTTACCTATAAAACGCGGCCTAGATGTTAAACCATGGTAAAATATTAATGCACTTAACATTGTAAATGTTTCAAATTACCTATTTATATAAGATATAGGTACCTACCTACGTAGAAGTACGCAATGGTACGTGACCAGGTTTGATTCCTAGCTGCAAATTAGATACTAGTTTCTGCCCGCAGCTTCGTCTGCGTGGGATGACTGACTGGACTAGTAAATATATGTGTATAGTACTACAACGTACAACACAGTACGAATGGTTTTTTTTTTATAATAAGAGGTTAATAGCCAGGGCAATTGCAATAACCATAGAAATACCTACGCCTTCGATACCTACTCATAAACAAAAGAAACCCTTGGTATAAGTAGCTCTAACTCCGATCTTGTATTCTTAGAGTACAATATACCTAAGTACAGATCTTTATTGATAAAATAAGTACATTTTACAAGTCATTCAATTCTTAAAATAAAAATCTTTTCGCATAGACTGTGAATTCGTAGATTGAGTAGTAAGCTTTTTCTAATATAAGTAACGATTTTAGTACCCGTAGTAGTAGTAGTTTTTTTAGTAGAGTAAATTGTATTTGTCCCAACCCTAGTTGATATTGCCTGGCTGACCTTTCCTTGTTATTTTAAATGTTAAACATACAGAAGAGACATAATATGTATACCTAAACATTGTCATTTAATTAATAACAACTTATTAAATGCTACTTATATGTATTTTGACGGAGCTCGGGGTAATTATAGATTCTAGCTATAGGTTACCTTTAAAAAACTAGTTTCGGTGCTGAGAAATACCTAATATCCAGTATGCAGTCACTATCCAATATACAACAGGAGTCACCAAATGGCAGACCGCGGTCCGTATCCGTATCCGCCCGTAATTTTTTTACTTACTTATTTAATATACTCAAGTAGATACGGACCGCGATGGTCATTTTATTTTAAAAACCGGACCGGGCCCCTAAAAAAATAATTTGCGACCACTGCAATATCGTTCCGGAGAGACAAGATATGTTTCACGAGTGATAAACTCACTGTAAGGGGTCAAACAACGTCGACAACCCCCTCCATATGTGCTGATAATAAGATTACACAATATTTTAACATAATGTCTACCCACGATAACGCCGGTTCACGGCGCGTGTACATAACAGCCGTATACCAATTTAAATTTACAGTACATATGTACACTAGTGCGTAAAATAGCACTTTTCGTGCGTATGTCGAAACTTTAAAGTGCCATATGTACTGTAAAACGTTGTTCGATACACGTGCGAATAAGTAATTCGCAACTCGTGTCGATTTAAAACACTCCCTTCGGTCGTGTTTTAATTTATCGCCACTCGTTTCGAATTTCCTCTTTTTCGCACTTGTATCGAAAATAACTATTATTCGCCAACTTGTCAGACTAGGGCTCATTTAGACGGTGCGAGAACTCGCATGCGAGTTTCATTACATTGCGTCATTTGACCGGTTGGCTGAATAGATGTAACCTCAATGGTCCGCAATGTAGCTATAGGATTGAAACAAGAGTCACTATAAGTCAATGAAACACAAAATAGTAAAACAATAGTTTATTATTTTAGACATAATTCTTTCTATCTGCAAAACGTCACTTCCTCTGACCTATTACAACAATGAATTTACTCGCAATGTCGTTCGATCAACTAAACGCAATTCAATATGAAGCACGACTTTAATAAATGTATTGTCTCGTGGTGCAAGTGCCATACCAGCCAAAGGGACTTGTTCCCTTTAACCCTTTACCAGGCTAAGGGATATATATTTCCCACGGGGTCCCGTTGTTTCCCATAAAGTTTTAAGTCATAATGTATTGTTTGTCATATTCATATTATCATTAATCCTAAAATTGAAACCGTTAAGTTTTCAGGATTTTCGTAAGGTTATCCTAGAGATACGTTGTTAGGTTTGTTTTATGGCAATCAATCCTGAAGTGACGCCTTTCTGAACCAAATAAATAATGACTAACAAAAATGCGGGCAAACAATACATTATGATGACTTAAAACTTTTTGGGGAACAATAGAGACCCATTTCCCACATACGGCACTTCAAACATGTGTTTTATTTTCGATGAGTAGGCAAGACTGACATTCGATTATCATTTTTGAAATGTCAACCTAATAAAGGGTTAAATCGGGTAGGTGCGTGCACTCTCCCTGACATTAGGGCAAGTATATCTAAAGGCTCATTTAGACGGCGCGCGAACTCGTATACGATTTAAGTTACATTGCGGACCATTGAGGTTACATCAATTCAGCCGACCGATCAAATGACGCAATGTAATGAAACTCGCGTGCGAGTTTTCGCACCGTCTTAATTCACTAGATTTAGAGGTGTTAGCCGAAGGGGCGCTTGCTTCACTAGACTTGTCGCATAAGAAAATCTACTTTTTATTAGAAAAATACACGTCCATAGTGCGTTCACCGCCGTACATGACCGCTATGTTATGTTTACACTGTGCATAGGATTTAACGCAGATACTAATCTGCAATATCTCCTACTGGTATGTCCTGTTAGCAACGTTTTAGCCTGATTAAAGTAGTAAATAAGTTATTTTTATATATGTATTGTCAAATGTTGTTTTAATAAGAGGCTTGGAGTAGGTATGCACTCGACGCGAGATAGAGCCCGTATCAGCAGTCTTAGTCCACGACAAGTGAAGACTTAGCTTAGACAGACTCTAAATATTATTTCGCACAAGTGTAATCTTGCCCTTATAAAAAAAACCTTGAAAACGATGTTTTTTTTTTCATTTACATATTTTAATTCAAAAAGAAATCTGTACAGTTTTATTCATATGTTGTAGTTGCCAATAGAACATATCCAGCATAAGAACCTCTACTCGCCTAAAGGCATAATAGTTATTTTGTATAAAACGTGACGATAAAATTACATTAGTGTTTAACAATATTTATGCACCCTCAAAATGATGTTACGTTACCCCATTATTATTATTATTAACCCGGAAATAAGGCGAAAAACCGCACATATTGGTAGCAAAAGTAGTTAATATCAGGGACCATTAGTAACAATACCGGTATTCGTTAAATTTAAATTATCGCCCAATGTTTGCATGAATCATAAAAGGATATTTAGGTAATTAGGTATATTAATGATATTGAATAAGTATTAGATTAGTCAATTATACAAAAAAAAAACAACTTTAATAGACACCGAAATTAAAACCGGTTTACCGGTTAATTGAGATGAAAATTCTGTCCATGTCAAAACCGCCATCTTTTGCATTTCGTAAAGAAATATTTTTTTACGCAGCCTTAGATTTTAAAATAAATACTCCCTGTTGCTACCTGTGTGTGCGTTGGTTCACCCCGTTCCTGGGCACTAATTATTAGCAACAGTTTATTAGGTACGCTAATAGATTAATCATCTTTATTAACATATGTATTAGAAACTGCGCTCTAAATAAATATATTTTAAGATCTACTATTTACAAGTTCTAACAGTTATATACACAGATCAATAATTTATTAAAAACAAAAATAAAAGCATTATCTATTCTCCAACTAACATTAAAGCATTTTAGAAGGCGAATAAACGAACACTATTATTACAATAATATTATGATAGCTGAGACCAGTATAATACAAACATCAATTTCCAAAAGTCGCATGTCTCATCATCTTTGTGTGTAGAGCCATATGTAGAGCACATAGCTGTAATATGTGTTGTAGAATGCCATTTAGGTGGCGCCATCTACAAAAGTTATGAGGAATAAGACGTAGTTTGGAGGTTGATAGTTCTTAATTATTACTAGTCTCTAATGATAGCTTATCGCAATATAAACAATCACAATGTTATTTTTCTGATTATTTCAATAGTTCTATCATATCGCGACTTTCGGTAAAATAATAATCGTATAACATCAAATGTCTAGTTTTATAATTTATATTCGTTTACCCTGTATCAAATAAATGAAATTAATACTCTTTTTAAAAAATACCGTATCAATTGTTTTTACTAATCTATATTAAATCAAATTGTTATAGCCTCTGAAAACTGAGCTGAACTGAACGTAACGGCACTTGCATACAAATGATGATTTTTGGTAGAGTATATAGTAACATATAGAATACATCTCATGACTAACTACTATCATAAATATGTGTTAGTTTCAGAGTCACAATACATTTTTATATAGGGATTCAAGTCAGGCATAAGGGCGGTATTGTGTCGATATTATAATTAGGTGGTATTATGTAGGTATGTACAGTCAGCAGCAGAAGTTGCTAAGCGGGCCAGGTTTGAACACAACATTTTCGAGCTCTGCAAAAAAAAGGAACCATCCTAATACCACCCTCGACCACAAATACCAAAAATCAGCATCTTTATACACAGGCAGTATGAGCAAATTTAATTCAACACCTGAGTAACGACAATATAATGTAACACCATAACATCCTATAAAGTTTTTAGGAATAAATTTCTCACACAAGAGACTAACGGCGTTATTCATAAACGTCTGCTATGTTAATCAGCTGATGATCGTCGTTTGTCCCTCTCTATGGCATAACGACAGATAGGGACAAACGACGATCATCAACTGATTAAGTTAGCAGCCGTTTATGAATAACACCATTAATTTTTAAGGTAAGAACGTAGATAAATATAAATGCTATAAATAGAAAGGCAATGGTAAAAGTTCACGGCTCGCGAGCGCACGTGACTATGGACCTAATGCCTTGGGATTAGAGTCTAAATTGAACGCACGTGCGCCCGCGCAGCTCTTGATATGCTAGTTGAAGCAGGTGACAGCAGCGGGACTGTTCTTAGTCATTTATGATACAACATCGTAACAGATAAATGTACCAGAAATAGATTGTTTTACAAGCATGATTAATGTTAATCCAGTAGATGCTTGGCGTTTTGCCAACGTTGCTAAATATGAAAGTAGCCTGATTAAAAAATAACTGAATGACTATAAACTACACCAGCTGCACTACAATTTAAAAAAAGAGCTAGAAAACTAACAGCTGCATAAATTGGATAATAATAACTGTTGTTTATCAGTTGCTGCACTTAATGTTTGTAGGAACTAGAACCCTTCGAGTCTGAATTTGAAGAACTCAGCTCGTTTTTACGAGACTCGGCGCTTAAAAAACTTCTGAGTCTTTTAAGTCGCGAGTCGAGTCCTTTGTCGAGTCTTTTTTAAGAGCAACTCAAAAGGACTCGAGCCTCCGAATAAAGACTCCGTCAACAACTTTATAGGTTTTTCCTAAATAACAGTAAAGAAGCTATATTGTATGATTTGTGTACCTTAGCCACAAATTTTACATGAAGACAATGCATTTCGAAATTGTATGTAAAAAAAATCAATAGTTCTCTGAAAAGGACTCAAGTCTCTACTAAAGACTCGGGTCTCTAACAAGTTGAAAAGAACTCGTGTTTAGATTTAATTATAAGAGTCTAAAAAACTGAGTCGAGTCTTGACGCAGAGGACTCAAAGGCCTCGAGTCCTACCCAACACAAGTTGCATTACTATTGATACTCAGATAAAGATGCGTGCAGTACCAGCGAATATTAGGGAATCGATCTAAAATGTCATTCAATAGAACTTGCTAACAATGTAAACAAACCGCCATACTAAAATTGACACTAAATGTCAGTTTACTAGTCACTTTTGTTTACATAGTTAGCAAGTTCTATTGAATGACACTTTAGTCACATATTAGGGCCCGGCCACATGTCAGCGGTGCGGCGCCGCCGCCGCCACGCGGCGCGGCACCGCAGAAATCTGCGGCACCGCAAACCGCTCTGCGGCGACGCCCGCCGCAACGCAAAATTTTGCGGTGCCGCGCTGCGGCGCCGCAAAGCGGTGCGCGGCGCCGCGCGCGGTGCCGCAAAGCGGTGAGTTTCGCCGCGCGCGGTGCCGCCGAGCGGCGTGCGGCGCCGCAGATTTCTGCGGTGCCGCGCCGGTATTTTCTTTTGAAATGATTTGCATCTTCATTCATTATACGAAGATATGGGTTCACCCAAAATTTTCTTTTCAATTGTTTTTTTATTTCTGCGCCTTCTTAATAGCGCTGGCAGTACACCGAGAAATTCAGTAAAATGCTGCAAATGATGTTAAAGGTATGAAAATCGGTACAATTGATCTTTAGGATATTTGAAACAATTTGACCCGAAGCACCATTAAAAAAAAAACGAGATGAGTTAGCTTTTTTTTGTATGGAATTTAAAAAAAACTGTTTTGAAACTTATCGTGTGTGGTATTAAACGAAAGGGCTTTCTGAGCTTTTTAGGGTTCCGTACCTCAAAAGGAAAAAACGGAACCCTTATAGGATCACTCGTGCGTCTGTCTGTCCGTCCGTCCGTCTGTCACAGCCTATTTTCTCCGAAACTACTGGACCAATAAAGTTGAAATTTGGCACACATATGTAAGTTTGTGACCTAAAGACGAACATGTAACGTAAATAAATGAATTTTAAATATGAAGGCCACTTTTGGGGGGTAAAAGAGAAATTTAAAAATAAAGTTTTTCAAACTATATCGTGTTACATATCAAATGAAAAAGCTCATTTTGAGAATCTCAATTTTTTTTTTTTTAATTTTAAGATAATAAGTTTAGCAGTTATTCAAGAAAATAGGCAAAAAATTACCATTCCCCCCCTTTATCTCTGAAACTACTGGACTAAAATTTTGAAAAAATTACTCTAAATAGTTCTTTACCTATAGATGACAGGAAAACCTATTAGAAATGTGCAGTCAAGCGTGAGTCGGACTTAAGTACTTAGATTTTGTTCCGACCCCTACGGGGTTTTTAAAGACATTTTACTCACTTTTAATGAAGTTAAAATTTGGCACACATACCTATGTAAGTTTGTGACCCAAAGACGGACATATATGTAACGTAAACAAATGAATTTTAAATATGTAGGCCACTTTTGGGGGGTAAAAGAGCAAATTAAAAAATAAAGTTTTTCAAACTAAGATATCGTGTTACATATCAAATGAAAGAGCTCATTTTGAGAAAAGTTTGTAAATTTCTGTACCTAAAAGTGTTTCAAAATAAAGCTTATTAATTTAATTATTAATTAAACTTTGGAATGATCATTTTAAGATAAATAGTTTAGCAGTTATTCAAGAAAATAGGCAAAAAATGAGCCTTTCCCCCCTTTATCTCTGAAACTAGGTACTGGGTCTAAAATATTGAAAAAAATACACTAAATAGTTCTTTACCTATAAATGACAGGAAAACCTATTAGAAATATGCAGTCAAGCGTGAGTCGACTTAAGTACTTAGTTTTTGATCCGACCCCTACGGGTTTTTTAAAGACATTTTACTGACTTTTCATTAAAAAAAACATATTGTTAAAAATTGTGTAATGTGCGGAACCCTTGGAACGCGAGTCCGACTCGCACTTGGCCGGTTTTTTTTTAATTATAATAAAAATAATTTTCAAAACATACCAAGTTTGGGCTTCTCCAGATACAATACAATACCGTTCAATATTTTTTTGTAAAATATACCTCAAATTATACCTAATATCCAGGGAGCGTACATTTCATGCCGATGACAGGTGTATGACGTCAACCTACATACAGGGTGGACAAAGTTTGAAAAGGGCAATGGAATAACGAACGTTTATTTATTCGTACCTAATAATGGAAAATATGATTAATCAATGATTAATCACTGTTATCTAATCAACCTTTTCCGTTTAAGTAGATATATATTGACACTTGAGACGGACATTGAAAGAATATTATCTGACATTGTCACATCACTCACATCAAAGTTTACTCTTTGTCACAAATTGTAGACGTGCGGAAACAACATTTCAGTTAAATTTAATAAGATCAGGAAACTTAATGCTTTGCCAAAGTCGCTATGGAGGCTATAGAATTATTGTGCCAAATAAATCTGTCAGCAAAGTTTGCCACCAAAAGAAAGCAACATCAAGTTACATTTTCAAACAATAAAACACAAAGAACATGAGGAACATAAAGAAACACAGTTTGATTTTAACATGGACTTGACCAATTTCATGATAGCATCGAATATACCATGAAACAATTGAATAACAAAAACTTTGTCGATTTCATACAAAAATGTATCGGGGGAAATATGCAAGTACAGTACGTATACCCTCAGAATCTAACTTAAGACTAAGGTATTTGCCGAAAAAGTTTGAATAAAGTTTCGCGTCGATACGGGAGGACATTCTTATTTTTTTTATTTCAGAAACTATTATGTTACTAATAATCAAACGTTGATAGACACGTTGTTGTGGCCTATAATTAAAAATAAAATAAAAGTCACTACGTTTCCGGTTACTAAGTAGTGTCACTACGTTTTTTGAAACATCCTGTGTGTTTATATGAATACGTCATTATGACGAAACCGGCATGAAATGTACGCTCCCTGCTAATATCCTATGAGGATATTAGGTATCTAACACTAATAAAGCAATTTTGAAAATAATTACATGAAGTACTTTTTTTTTAATTTTTCAATTTTACAAAGTGTGATCTATGAATCTCTCAATTAAATATTTAAATAGAAAGCATAAAATTAATATAAGTATAACGGTTTTCCAGAAAGTCGCTTATATCTCGGAATCTATAAGTCGTAGTAAAAATTATTTATGTAAGAATTAACTGAAAAATCTCACCTTTAACCCCCCCCCCCTTTCCCCGAGTTCTCCACCCCCCACTCATGAGAACTTTTTATTACTTAATGCTTAGATATTACCAAAGGAACATGTAAACCAAGTTTCAATACTTTTATTTTACCCGAATGACATTATGAGTATAATTCGGCAGGGGTATTATTACACTTTGTAAAATTGAAATAGTATTTTAGGCAACCGTTGTTTAAGAGGAGTCAAAAAAGGCGAGTGGCGTGACGAGTATTTTTTGACTCTGTTAAACAACGTTGCATACAATACTTTTTCTACGACCAAGCACTTACTTACTTTGAAAAAAAAAATGTAAATTTAACAAATATTTTTCATTCAACAAAAATAATACTCTAAACAAGTGGAATCATATAGGACATTTTTGTAGGTAAACAAACCAAAAGTATACAGCTAAGATACGCGACCCGGCCACCGCGCCCCGCGCCCCACGGCCGGATGGTCAGCGACACCTTCTAGTAACTCATGAGGCCCTGGTACTTGCTCTTAGTTAAATTACAATTTTGGATAGTTTTTTGTTTCTCGATCTTGGCCACAGTAGCCTATGGAGACTAACAAGCAACGCTAAGCGGTCTATGGATCTTGCTATATTACGGGTGTCACATGCGCGTTTCTGACTTCTGAAGGAATTTTATTGTTTCTACTATAGAACCTAATGAATATTTTGTAAATTAGGAGCAATGCACTTAGTACTCATCAATCAATTAAAATTAGGTTGGCAACAATGTATTTAATACAATATTTTTTAAGTGGTGATTACACGAAGTATCGTAAAAGTACCAAAAAGATAGTGCGTGTATGCACAAATACTTTTTTGGGGAATAGACTAAAGACTTGTCTTGACAACTATAACATAGGGGTTTAAAGGTGTGTGTATGATGACCTTTTAAATGACAAATAAATGTACGGGAGTAGAAAAAACGTTTCGGGAGTAAAACAAATATACTAAATGTAAATATTTTCAAAATTGCTTTATTAGAATTAGATATGAGGATATTAGGTATAATTTGAGGTATATTTAACAAAAAATTTTTTAACGGTATTGTATCTGGAGAAACCCAAACTTGGTATGTTTTGAAAAATATTTTTATTATAATTTAAAAAAAATGACTCAAATGTAATGATGTGATATATTTTTGGAATCGGCTCAGAAAGCCCTTTCGTTTAATACTACACACGATAGGTTTCTAAACATTTTTTTTTTTAATTTCATACAAAAAAAGATGACGTCATAACTCCTCTCGTTTTTTTATTTGTTGGTGCTTCAGGTCAAATTGTTTCAAATGTCCTAAAGATCACTCGTACCGATTTTGATACCTTTAACACCATTTGCAGCGTTTTTTGGCGAACCGCTATCGCTATAACAACAGCAAGAGCAGAACACGTGTGAAGGGATCCATGTCTGATTAAACAACTGGTAGTCGAATTTTATTCTTTACTATGCAGCGTGGCATCGCACGCGGCGCCGCACGCCGCTTGGCGGCACCGCGCGCGGCGAAACTCACCGCTTTGCGGCACCGCGCGCGGCGAAACTCACCGCTTTGCGGCACCGCGCGCGGCGAAACTCACCGCTTTGCGGCACCGCGCGCGGCGCCGCGCACCGCTTTGCGGCGCCGCAGCGCGGCACCGCAAAATTTTGCGTTGCGGCGGGCGTCGCCGCAGATTTCTGCGGTGCCGCGCCGCGCGGCGGCGGCGGCGCCGCACCGCTGACATGTGGCCGGGCCCTTAGGGTGGTATTCCACCTGTCCAATATCTTGGTCTAATGTGTATTTGCGTCTCACATATTGCATAATGAGAGAGTGAAACGCAATTACATTAGATCAAGAAATTTGACAGGTGGAATACCATCCTTACGCACAGTCCAAGTAGAAAAACAGAAACGCGTGACAATGTCCTACGTAAGGAAAAATGAACAGAATTTTTAAAGCCTATATTTATGGTAAAATTTTAAGTGTTACGATATTGCAAGCGCGCTTAAAAATAAATCTTAAAAGTATCGTAAAAAATGGTAAGTAAATTAGGAAATTGGCGTTTGTTAGACTATAGGTCCAATCTGCATCGAACCAATATTGCCGTTTGGGGGCAATAACGCGATTTTTAATCGCAACTCTGTTTTTCGGCGACTTTCGTAAAAGTATTCGACGCTTTAGCACACTCCAGCTATATGCGCCGTGTGCAAGCATAAAATATTAAGAATCTTGCAGCTGCCAGCACTTGAGGCCCCGTCTGTTGTGTTAAAGGGTGGTATTCCATTTGTCAATGTGTATTTGCGTCTCACATTTTGCTTAATGAGAGAGTGAGATGCAACGACATTGGACCAAGAACCCAGTTAGTAAGTGGAGCGTACAAACTGAGTGGATGTTCGAGCGGAGCTTGCGGTGTACATGTTAATACGTTCACTGTCCCAACTGTCAACTGTCAGCCTTACGGCTTTGTAATAGAGGCTTGCTGTGACCCATATGTGGGGGCACGGGACAGTAAACGTGTTAAACAAGTATGTGAGCGGCCTGGGTGCACGTCGCAAAGAATACTTTGATGCTTGACGATTCGCTATCTGCTCGAGGCCGTACACGGTCCACATCAGCATATATGTATGTGGGCAAGTCTCACCCCGCCTGTATGTATCAAGTCTCACCCCGCCTATAAGTACGTATGTGGGCAAGTCTCACTCCGCCTATATGTATGTGGGCAAGTCTCACACGGCCTATATATGCATGGGCAAGTCTCACCCCGCCTATATGTATGTGGGCACGTCTCAACCCGCCTATATGAGCATTAACAAGTCTCACCCCGCCTATATGTACGTGGGCAAGTCTCACCCCGCCTGTATCTATGTGGGCAAGTCTCACTCCGCCTATATGTAAGTAGGCATATCTCACCCCGCCTGTATGTATGTGGGCAAGTCTCACTCCGCCTATATGTATGTGGGCAAGTCTCAAACGGCCTATATGTGCATGGGCAAGTCTCACCCCGCCTATATGTACGTGGGCAAGTCTCACCCCGCCTATATGTAAGTGGGCAAGTCTCACCCCGCCTATATGTATGTGGGCACGTTTCACCCCGCCTATATATACGTGGGCAAGTCTCAACCCGCCTATATGTACGTGGGCAAGTCTCACCCCGCCTATATGTACGTGGGCAAGTCTCACGCCGCCTGTATGTGCATGGACAAGTCTCACCCCGCCTATATGTATGTGGGCACGTCTCACCCCGCCTGTATGTATGTGGGTAAGTCTCACCCCGCCTATAAGTGGGTATGTGGGCAAGTCTCACCCCGCCTGTATGTGCATGGGCAAGTCTCACACAGCCTATATGTAAGTGGGGCAGTGGTCGAGGCTGGTGCCGCACGCGTCGCAGGCGCCGGCGGCGCGCGCGTTGACGAGCGTACAGGCGGGGCACTCGCGCCCGCCGGACTGCAGCGGCTGAATGGAGGGGCCGCGTTTCGATTTACCTGCAAATAAACATGATATCAAAGCTATAGATAGGTTCTACGCGCTCCAAAATTTAAGCATTTAACTTGTCACAATAGGGAGTATTACTGCAATGTTCTGCCGCCAGAGTGCAGCACTAGCGCCTTTCGGTAACCATAGAGTAACTTATACGTACTGTGCCTTATACTGTTTTTTGACAAGTTTTCACAGACGATAATATATGACATTGATACATCAAGACGGTTTGTATACAAAAGCGCCTACCGGGAAACGCGAAATCGAAACTCGGCTATCTGCCTCTTTATCGCTCGAATATGTAAGTGATAAAGAGGTTAGATAACATAATTTCGACTCCCTCGTTTACGGTAGACCCTTAGATTGTGACGGATTGTGGAAGTGGCGCCCCCTACGCAGAGTTTCGCGTAATATTCCCTATTGTTAGTGTTAAATTGGATGCATTGTATAAATGCCAGCATTGGCGAAACTGGGATTTTGAACGTTCCGAGAACGGGTTAAACTAAGGGGATACTTGTTTTGCTTATCGATAACGGTTTTGTCGATATTTTGTCAATAGGGATTGACGAGAAAAAGTTCAAGGTATACTTATATAGTTTAATGCTAACTTACCGCACATCTCGCACGCCTGCAAACTGGCCTTGTTCAGGTATGTACATGTCCCGCACTGCCACCGTTCCTGCTTGTCTTCAGCCCGCGACTCCGCCCGGCTGGCCGGTCTTTCCCCGTTCTGTTTGGGCGGTGGCGGCCGCGAGTCCGTCTCGTCTAGGGATACTATTAGTTGTGCTTTCAAATCGTAGTTCGGTGTTGTGCTTGATACTGCAATGAAAAAAGTTACATCGTGTGTCAGTAAATGTCATTTTTTACTCAACATGTACTGAAATAACAGATCTTAAGCTTTTAAGTTTACTTCTTAGAATTTTTCTTTTAAAGTCCGCGCTACTGTAATAAAGTAAATTAAGTGTATACATATGATCAGGGGCCTATTGCATAACATTTTACAACTCATAATACAAGCGGACGCCTCTTTTCATTCCCTTTTATTAGAGACTTCCGCTTGTATTGTGAGTTGTAAAATGTTATGCAATAGGCCCCAGATGTTTCAATTAAGTCAATTTAAATCGGAATTTTTGTCAGTAAAATAAATCATATGTTTATCACACTTGAATTAACTCATAACATTCTCGTAAGTTCGATTTTATACGATTACAATAACCTCGTAAGACTTACGGTCCTATCTAATATGTAATTTAATAATTAAACCATTTTCAGTTGGAACAAACGATTGTTTCGTCGATTTCAGAACAAATTAAATTCAACCATATTTCCTTCGCTATTGATTTCAAACTCAACTGGCAACTTGTGTGGTGTCCTTTGGGATGCTAAAAGTAACTAACCTGAATTAGATTTGGAATGCGACGTAGCGTGTCCATTCTCGTACGGTTTACTCTTCGGCTTCTCTTCCACTGGCCTCACCGGTTTCTTCACCTTTTTTATCTCTGTCGCACTCGACACCGACCCGTTCACACAATTCTGCTGCTTTATAACATCCTTCCTATCTTTCACGTCCTTTTTAGTCAGCAACCTTACTTTATCAGGCGCTGTCTTAGGTGTTATCAGCGCATCTGCATTAGGGTTACCTACAGGCTCAGATTTCCTAATCTTCTCTTCTGCCTGCTTCTTTAGCTGCTTCGCTCTCTTCTGTTCTTGTTCCTGCTTTAACCTCATCAAATTCTCATTTACTTTCGCCGTTCTGTACATTTCTTCATCATAGGAGCGGTCTAGGTTTAAAGCTTGTAAGCCATCCTCTAAGTCCAAAGTTGTCGGCTGGTACTTAGCTCTACGTTCTCTGTCTAACCTATCCAGTGTTCTGGAGTCTCTGTCTAGTGATGGTGAGAATCTGCTACTGTTGTCTTCTTGATTTTTGCTGGACAGGTTCCTGAAAACATAGTCCCAACTTTCGTAAGTTCCCATGCCATCTTCTCTAGCTTTACTTAAGACCGGTTGGGTATCAGATCGCGGTAAGCTTGGTAAAGTGATATCGCTGAAGCCAGACTTGGAAGTGCTGTTTCTTCTAGAGCTTTCTAGCTGCCTGATTTTCTTGTGTCGGTCGTCGTCTCTGTGTCTGTCGTATTTTCCGTTTTCGTAGATCGATGGGGAGTCTAGTTCGATGAGCTGAGCTGTTGGCACTGCTGGGTACCTGGGTACAGATAAATAAATAAATTATTGCGGTTCAAAAATTATTCTGATGATCATGAATCGAAGCAGATAGATGAGTTAGAGTAGTTTGTTATGGTATATAGCAGACTAGAACTCGCAAAAACAAATTTTTGTATTTCATTGTCATAATGTAAATGATCAAATTAACTAGAAATCGTTTTTCACCTTCGCTAGCATCATAAGTTAAAAAAAGAGATAAGTATTATCCTACAACAGGCAATTGTGGCGCCTATTTTTTCGAGAGAGATTTTATCGCTATTTTAGTAAGTGCAATCTTGTATGTTTCTTAGAATTGAAGAATAGTATATTTGACTGTATTTAAAATTAATTATTTTACACCATGCATAAAGCACCAGAATATTAATAGAGAAAAGTAGATAAATGCACGCATACGCAGCAGTTATTTTTAGACACAATTTCTATTTTAAAACCCGTATAAAACTATAAAGAGTAGGTAATTGATTGTGACGTCACATGCTAATAGTGGCGTTAGTACTAGTGTTTCATACTAATTCCATAGTAGCAAAATCGTTTTGACCGTTTGAAAAAAGAAACTGATTCGACTACTAGTCAAATATTAAAACTCAAAAAGTACCTGTAGTGAGGCGGATATCCGTTGATCGGCACATTATTCGCATGTTTAATTGGCGCGTACATCGGTGTAGGGATCATATAGGGCGCCTGCACGGGATAGAAGTACGGCACCGGGTACGGCATCGGCACCGGGGGCATGGCCATGTTGGCCATGTTCACGTTGGCCATGCTGGCCATGCTGGCCATGTCGGGGTACATCATGGGGGGCAGCATGTAGGGGAGCACGGGGGTGGGGAGGTCGGAGGGGGACTCGAGGGGGGAGGGGTAGTCGCGTCGGGCGGTCGGCTCGAGGGGTACAGTCACGGGGATGTTTGAGTAGATTTCTGAAACAAATATACACATATAAAGGCTACATGACTAATTTTTTTTTATGGTATCAATCGATCGGGTTTGTTTTTAGGATCAAATGTCTATATGGGACCAATTGCATTAAAGTAACACAAAAGTCAGAAATTGTAGTCAAAGTCCGACAGTCGCACTTCACTCGCGAAACGCCCTATACAAAACGGCCAGAGGCCGTGACGTCATCGCCCATCTTGTAGTATGGACAAAACAAGTAAATTGCGTTTTTGTCGGTGAAATATTGCGTTTATGTATATAGTTGCTATACAATATTTTTTTGGATGAAATGTAAGTAATCGAATGGTACCCTTACTTTTATCGTTTTTGAAAGTTAAAAAAAAACTTAAATTCTGAAAGTTTCAGGTCCTGTAATTTTGTAATTTTTCAATATTTTATTTTAATATCCACATTATTGTGATAAATTGCTCGTTTGCTATCTATTTTACTAGATTTTGTTATAAAATTAAACATGTGTCATCATCCCTATTTGAAAACTGAAGTAGGCGACCCATGTGACTAACCCTGCCCCTGTGCCGGCGCCAGCAGCCGCGCCGCGGTGGCCGCCGCGCTGGACGCGCACGCCGCTCGTTCCCTGGCCACACTCGCCCAAGTGCACCGCCCGCCACCGCTCCATACCGCCTCCCATACAGACGCCATTATCTGTTAACATCATACACTATTCACAAACAAATAATAAATTATAATAGTTATTTGTTTTACAAGGGGGCAAAGTTGTTGTTTAACCGCTCGTGCTAATATTGATACCCGAGCAAGCGAAAGATTCCAAAATTGAACCACGAGCGTAACGAGTAGTTCGAAAAATAGAATCTTGAGCGTTGCGAGGGTTTCAAAGCACGAGGGTTAAACAAAATTTGCCCCCAAGCGAAACACAAAATTTTTCACCACACCAACGCGAAGCAAATATTAAATGTAAAATATCAACAATTACAAACCAAATCAAATCCAAATAAATGTTATTAAATATTTATCATCCAAAATCATCATTTAAAAGTAAATTCTACCAGCAAACATAGGAAAATAACTCAAAATTTGCATTTGATTGCTTTGCCTCACATGTGAATAAAATGCAACTCTGCTATCAATTTTTGAAGTGCAAAGTAAGCCTTTCCGAACTGGTGTGGTAAAATAGATACCATACACCAAAGAAAATGTGACCAAATCCACAGGTGGCCGAGGCGGGAAACGAACCCGGGTCTTCGCTTACGCGGCTAACGTCCTGACCACTAGATCACCCGGCACCGGCGGTTCCCGCCTCTCATGGTGGATTTGGTCACATTTACTTTGGTGTATTGTATCTATTTCAGTTTATAATTTAAAATAACTAGTGTGATTACTTAAAAAAAACAAATCAAAATATTCAAAGGTTGGTATTATCAAAGGTTGTCTGGAAGAGTTGCTTTTTAGCGATAAGACCGCCTGTTGTTTACCTCTGTTTGTATTTCTGTTTTATTTGTATTGTCTTCTTTTATTGAGGTGTGCAATAAAGAGTATTTGTATTGTATTTTCATAAAAATAATTTGATTTGTTCCCTAGTTCACAGGCGTTATTAAATTAAAATAAATAAAACATTGATCGCAATCAGTATCTCTCGACAACTAGTGAGTATCTCTCACTATAGAGTAAAGCTTTGGATTCCTCCGAAAACGGTGCCGTCATATTACGGCCGCTATATAGCGTTGACTGACGTCACTAGAACGTTGTCTATGTAAACAAGATGGCGCGGTTTCCTAGACGGCGTTACGTTACGTTGATTGTCAACGTAACGTAAGATGACGGCCGTCATGACGGTGTCGATAGTTTCGTGAACGTTTTATTAGATAGCGGTGACGCCATTTTGAATAAATGACACGAGATTTGAATAAATGATTCCGTACTACGATTATTTTCCTCTTCTGATGATATTTCATCCTCCAAGTAAATTATAGATGATCAAGCAAATCGGATACATAGCAGAATGTGCAAGTCGCAAAATGAGCACTAGTGCAAATCGCAGAAGGTGCAGGTAGTAAATCGTGCAGATCGTAAAACGAGCAGGTCGCGAAATGTGCAAATCGTACAAAGTGCAGGTCGCGAAATGGGCAAATCTTAAAAAGTGCAGGCCGCATAATGTGCAAATCATAAAAAGCGCAGGTCGCCAAATGTGCAAATCGTAAAAAGTGCAGGTCGCGAAAGGTGCATATCGTAATGTCGTTTGCTTTGGGTGTCGTCCCTAGTTTAACTGCATGGTACAAAGTCCAACGGGCATATTTCAAAGCACTGCCTCATAAATTATTAGCTCATAAAACAAGGTCACGATAAGGTATTAAAATAATAAAAAAACCGGCCAAGTGCGAGTCGGACTCGCGCACGGAGGGTTCCGCACCATCAACGAAAAATAGAGCAAAACAAGCAAAAAAACGGTCACCCATCCAAGTACTGACCCCGCCCGGCCCGACGTTGCTTAACTTCGGTCAAAAATCACGTTTGTTGTATGGGAGCCCCACTTAAATCTTTATTTTATTCTGTTTTTAGTATTTGTTGTTATAGCGGCAACAGAAATACATCATCTGTGAAAATTTCAACTGTCTAGCTATCACGGTTCGTGAGATACAGCCTGGTAACAGACGGACGGACGGACGGACGGACGGACGGACGGACGGACGGACAGCGGAGTCTTAGTAATAGGGTCCCGTTTTTACCCTTTGGGTACGGAACCCTAAAAAGATAGCAGGTTTGTTTCAAAATATTTTAACATTCGGTAATCAACAGAAGCCTTATTGGCAACGATTACGCTTTCTAGACCTGTAGAATCTGAGCTCTATTTCATAATCTACACATTTTGCGACCTGCTCATTATGCGATGTGCTCATTATGAGATCTGCACATTTTGCGATCTGCTCATTATGAGATCTGCACATTTTGCGATCTGCTCATTATGAGATCTGCACATTTTGCGATCTTCTCATTATGAGATTTGCACATTTTGCGATTTGCTCATTTTACGTAGCCTGCACATTTTGCGACATGGACATTCTGCAAATCTTGTCAGTAGGAAAAGGCACGAAATTCAAATTTTCTATGGGACGTTATCCCATCGCGCCTACATTTTTCAAATTTGCCGCTTTGACCTTGGTGGATGACGGTGTGTTATGACGCCGTGGTACTTTCCACATGTCGCCACCGTAAAGACGGCCGTCTTTTGCGGCCGCTATATGACGGCCGTCATATGACGGCACCGTTTTCGGAGGAATCCAAAGCTTAAGGATCTATCGCGCTCTTAGTACTATATTATACTCAAACACACCCAACTTGTCAGTAGAAAAAGGCGCGAAATTCAATTTTTCTAAGACAGAATCATGCCTATTTTTTTAATTTGCCGCCCTTTTCAACTGACAAAGTCGCTGTGCCAGATTAAAGCCGTAACACACTACCGCACCGCGACCTTGGTGCGCCGCTCCCATAAGTGAGAACGATTAACAGATATCTCTTTCTCGCTCTCATTTATGGGTGCGGCGCACCGTGACCTTGAACGGTGCGGTAGTGTGTTTTTTTTTTATTTATTCAGAAACAAACAGTCATACATGGTTTATGTACTCGGAATAATAAACCAACAGGAACCGCCATTAACAGGCGTTCCCCTCTGCCAAAAGTCGGCGGCCGCCGGTCAAGGAGGTTATATAAAACTAGTTGCCATACGTCATACGCCATTCAGCAAACGTCAGTCTAAGCGGAATGTTAGGAGCAGAAAATGCCGAATTGTAGCATTTCCTCCTGTAAAAACCGATCGGAAACATCTAGCGTACTTAAAGGACACGTTTCTTTTCATATGTAAGTACTATTACATGTAAATATTATCAAATAGTGCACTAATTTAGCAAAAAACTAAAAAACATTGTCAATCTGAAAGTGATACCACTTCATGGTACTAGATCTAATTTAGGGTAATATTTAAAGAGGACTTTCTAAATATTCATTAACTTCTAATTTGTGTTGCTTATTATTATATAATTTATATAACACATTATTTTTCTATAACACCTTATTTTTATATCAACATAATCCATTCAATGAAATAAATAGTATAAATCATAAATAACGTGATATTACTACTACTGTTTGAAAATTAATTTTTCTCTTAGTTTCTATCGTATATTTTTTATTTGACATGTCCAATATTTGTATTGTATTTTATTTATTTTAAGGTATTTACTGCAGACTTTTTTCCATAAATAGGCACTTTTAATTTATTACTCTGGTATCACTCTACCATAGTTAGTGATGGGACACCATAAAAACCAATATCGATAAAATCTATATGAACATTATAAATATATTGTTATTTTGATTTATTTTTTTAGATTTCCAAAAGATGCAATAAATTTTAAACATAAGTAGTTTTCAGCTTATCAAGCCATCCAAAACCTAAAAATATTGCAAGATCAGTCACGTTTTAAAGATCTAAGAACTGCATAAGTAAGTTTGTAATTCCATATAAATATATGCTATTACAGAGTTACTATTGCAGTTCCTACAAATAGTAGGTAAAGTAAAGGTACACTACGATGTATGTACGATGTGAGTACGACTAAAGATGTGTTTAGTTATGATATGTGTATACATAGTGTGGGTATGAGTACCCGAAAAGAAGGACTCTACAAAAAGAGATGAGATCCCATCAAAAACATTACATGTAAAAAGGTGCAAGTCTCGCAACGCTTCTACTACAAAAAAGTTTTGACATGTAATGCTAATGTGAAACCAAGTCGGTTATTTTAATCAGTGCCAGGGGGTGTTAAAACCGTATCAATAAGATATATTTAATTTGTAATACATATACTGACTTGGCAATCGCACATAATGCTTTACTCGTACCGTACTCGTAAATACGTGTAATGCTCAAACTGCAATTAGTGCTAGCGTTATGTTCAATTAGAATTATTTTTAATAGGTGACGATGATCCTTATGTCATTATGCAGCCGTGCGATGGCCAAGTCATTATACGTATTACAAATTAAAGATATCTTATTGATACGGTTTTAACACCCCCTGGCACTGATTAAAATAACCGACTTGGTTTCACATTAGCATTACATTTCAAAACTTTATTGTAGTAGAAGCGTTGCGATACTTGCACCTTTTTACATGTAGGTAATGTTTTTGATGGTTATAATTGACTAAAGCAGACAGTTATAATTCAGTCAATAAAATATCGACAATATTATCGACAAGTCCCTCGCACTTCTACGTTTACTTAAAACTGACATCATGTCGTTCACGGACAGGGTTGTCTGTGTTTGTTCTTGTATTTGTGTGAATATAGTTTATGCTAGTGTTTGATAATTTTGTCGTGTGCGTGTGTAGCGACGCATGCAAAAAATGCATTAGTGTTTACATTATTTGTGTGCGTTCCTCGCCCCCCGCGCCGAAAACGGCAGAATTTTTCACATAGAAATTAGTTTGTGTCACCACTCCATATTGGATTATTACTCCGAGTTTATGTAGGTACATATTTTAAAGACAATAAGAATAGACCTATAGTTTCATAACAGAAAAAAACATATAAATAGGTCCGTGGCTATTATAGTTTGTAGCTTTCTAATAGGGGGACCCGACGGCTAATCCTATTGTCTATTGTTAGTAAAACCGCTCGTGCCACGTGCCACAACCACCTGCATAAAAAATCGCTCGTTCACTTTACCCAGGTAATTGAATTACAACTCCTATGGAAATTGCAATAAGATTCAAAATGAACTAATGGATAAATATTTTGTACCGATGTGTGTGGTCAGTACTTCGCGTTATCGGATAGCGCACCTACACTGGTTTTTTGAGCGTTGGACTAGCCTGCGCTCAGGTGCCAATTAGAATAAATAAGACCCTTTTTTGCAGGTAGGCAGGCAGCAGTGCGGTTTTACTGAACAATAGACAATAGGATAAGCCTTCGGGCTCTACTAGAAAGCTACAAACTATACTTAATCACATAAGAGAAACGTTATAAACGTGTTACGTGTTACCCACCTGGCACTCGCACTGCGCGATGATGGCGTCCCTGCAGATGGCGGCGGCCATGTCGGGGCACACGGGCCCCTCGAGCGCCAGGCGGCCCGGGCCCGAGGCGCGGTACCCCATCGCCTGCAGCAGGCTCTCCGCGCCCACCATGTGCGCTTCCACCTCGTGCTTGTAGAACCCGCTGTATAACTGTAAAGATCGGTTTTCCTAGGATAGCGGTGCCGTCATATAGCGGCCGTCTCCATAATAAATTATACGGCTAAATATGGATGTCGTAGTATTTATGCCACCACTTATGCTTTGGTTTCCTCCGAAAGCGGTGCCGTCATATAGCGGCCGTCTCCATACAAATACTACGACTTCCATATTTAGCCGTATTATTTAGTATGGAGACGGCCGCTATATGACGGCACCGCTATCCTAGGAAAACCGATCTTTAGTGTTCTAAAGAGTAGAAGATAGTCATAGTATATTAGTTATTGTTATTATTATGTAAATAATCTTTTTGTTGGTAAGCACTTCCCCACTTACACATTGACCTACAAAAAGTGCATACCTAAGACACAAGTAAATATTTACTTAGTTTAGGTATTGTTATCAAATTTCCATTAGCGACAGAAAATACACATTTGTCCGGTATTTATAGTTCTTAACATGACCTTTACTTATTTTAAGTTGAATCTATGAATGTACTAGTATTTAAGCATAAATTGGATAATTACCATTGTATCAATCAAATTAGCATAAGTTTTAAATGAATAAATATTATCTTATCTTATCTTATTTGTATGGAGACGGCCGCTATATGACGGCACCGCTTTCGGAGGAAACCAAAGCTTAACAGTCAATAATAGTAGTTTGTGTTACAAGGGATCAAAATGATATATTTCCGTCAAGGGCGTACATTGAGTCCTGAAGCGATGGATTCTACAATAGAATCCTGAGCGTAACGAGGGATTCAAGTGTTAACGCCCAAGACGAAATAATTTTGATACCGTGTGACACATACTGCTTTTCACATCAACTATGAGGAAAATAAAAAAATCTTAGTGTTAACACAATCTAATGGTTAAACAGATTATTTAAGCTAAAAAAATAATGTGCAAAAAAATTTAAAAATATTAGTGTGCTAGAACAGAAAAGTGCCACTTTGATCCCTCCTAGCAGGGAAGAAGAAGCTCTTTTCTGAATAGGAGGTGTGAATAAAGTTTTGTGAAACATGGAATACTTGGTATATTATCGATGTTTTGTAAAGCATGATTAGTCCCGCGATCTACAACAACGCTCGAGACTGTTAATTTTCAACCTGTTTTTGAACAGTGATCACTTAGTTTTGGTCAATATTCGCCTTTGCCATTCTTGCGCGATATCCAAAGGTGCGGAGTCAAGAAAAAGGCAATGTACTCGTGTTTGCACGCAGTCATCACCAGAAGTTACTTTGCTGGTTATAGATACTTTCCATTGGTCGAGACCGCACTAAATGATTTTTATCAAAGACTGATTTTCTGTCACTTCAACCGCCCGCGCCAGAGACATTTCAGTTCTCTGAACCTTTGCGTATCTGCGAGATTGAACTTGCATCCATGCACCAACGACTGATGCTTAACTTTACATGGTCAAGCAAATCTTGTCTATAGAAAAAGGAGGCAAATTTGAAAAATCGCGGGTTAGCAATACTAAACTTGGTCAAGCAGATCTTGTCAGTAGAAAAAGGCGGCAAATTTGGAAAATGTAGGCGCGAAGGGATATCGTCCCATAGAAAATATGAATTTCGCGCCTTTTTTTACTGACAAGATTGGCTTGACCAGCTTTACGTTTGAATCGTTCTAAAATCGCGTGTCATTTATATCTTATCTGTGGAACCATTTTGTTTGTATGTAAACAAAAGTTACTAGTAAATTGACATTCAGTGTCAATTTTAGTATGGCGGTTTGTTTACATAGTTAGCAAGTTCTATTGAATGACACTTTACATTTCATCGTTGTTCGATGTACATTGCTGCTTTTGGTTCGTTTCCTAGGGATACCATACTTTAGTTTGCTTTACATTGCTACTGACATATCCTGCTTGACAGACTATATGTAACACTTACCCGTATATTCCGGTACTCTAGCCGCCAGGGCTGCGCCAGCAGGTTGGCCGCGTACCGAGCGATCGCGGCCCAACCCTGGCCAGCTCGGTACGCGCTGAACTGAGACAGTTCCGTTATAGTCCGCTGGAACACCTTGCCGGTCTCCGCGAGACCGAACTTGCATTCGTGTGGCACGATCGACAGGTATTCCATTATGTAGCCTACAACAACGTAATATTATGTTAGACGTTGCGTTCCACGTTAAGTCAAAAGTTGGATTAACCTGTCGAATCCCACGATATGACGTCACCATAAGCGTTCTGGCTCATATATGAGCCGTGGGAGCTGACAGATTAACGAGTTTTTTATTAGCAAGAATAGCAATGGGCAATGCTTTAGGATTGAATTCCATAAGTAGGCTCGGATAGGAGCGACATGAACAGTCAGTAGTTGCAAAGAGGGCGAGGTATTCAAAATGATCTTGACGCGACTTTATTGTTAAGAGAATAAGAGCGCGTCAAGGTAATTTTAAGCAACTATTGCTGCTGACGGAACATCGCTCTCCGATGCGACAATTCAATGCCATTAACCTCTCTGAACAGACCCTGACTGCCTCTAACCAAGTTTGAAGCGCTCATTCTGTAGGTTCCGTAGGCACTCTTGACGTTCATTCGTGGCCTGCATAACATAAGTAGCTGCAGTGCACTCTATCCGGCGCCACAGCGCCGGCAGCCGCTCATGCTCCGTCACACTCACCCCACAGCTTCTTCCTCTACTGTAGCTTCTCGAGGCTGTTGTCCGTCTCAAGGTAGCTGCAGTGCGCTCTATCTGCCGCCACAGCGCCGGCAGCCGCTCATGCTCCGTCACACTCACCCCACAGCTTCTTCCTCTACTGTAGCTTCTCGAGGCTGTTGTCCGTCTCAAGGTAGCTGCAGTGCGCTCTATCCGCCGCCACAGCGCCGGCAGCCGCTCATGCTCAATTACACTCACCCTCCAGTCCTCTACTGTAACTTCTCGAGGCTGTTGTCCGTCTCAAGGTAGCTGCAGTGCGCTCTATCCGCCGCCACAGCGCCGGCAGCCGCTCATGCTCCGTCACACTCACCCCCCAGCTTCTCCCTCTGCTGTAACTTCTCGAGGTTGTTGTATGTCTCAAGGTAGCAGTAGTGCGCTCTATCCGCCGCCACAGCGCCGGCAGCCGCTCATGCTCCGTCACACTCACCCTCCAGCTTCTTCCTCTGCTGTAATTTCTCCGGGCTGTCGTCCGTCTCCAAGTAGCTGTAGTGCGCGTCCTCGATCCGCCGCCACAGCGCCGGCAGCCGCTCATGCTCCGTCACACTCACCCTCCAGCTTCTTCCTCTGCTGTAATTTCTCAGGGCTGTCGTCCGTCTCCAAGTAGCTGTAGTGCGCGTCCTCGATCCGCCGCCACAGCGCCGGCAGCCGCTCATGCTCCGTCACACTCACCCTCCAGCTTCTTCCTCTGCTGTAATTTCTCAGGGCTGTCGTCCGTCTCCAAGTAGCTGTAGTGCGCGTCCTCGATCCGCCGCCACAGCGCCGGCAGCCGCTCATGCTCCGTCACACTCACCCTCCAGCTTCTTCCTCTGCTGTAATTTCTCAGGGCTGTCGTCCGTCTCCAAGTAGCTGTAGTGCGCGTCCTCGATCCGCCGCCACAGCGCCGGCAGCCGCTCATGCTCCGTCACACTCACCCTCCAGCTTCTTCCTCTGCTGTAATTTCTCCGGGCTGTCGTCCGTCTCCAAGTAGCTGTAGTGCGCGTCCTCGATCCGCCGCCATAGCGCCGGCAGCCGCTCATGCTCCGTCACACTCACCCTCCAGCTTCTTCCTCTGCTGTAATTTCTCAGGGCTGTCGTCCGTCTCCAAGTAGCTGTAGTGCGCGTCCTCGATCCGCCGCCATAGCGCCGGCAGCCGCTCATGCTCCGTCACACTCACCCTCCAGCTTCTTTCTCTGCTGTAATTTCTCCGGGCTGTCATCCGTCTCCAAGTAGCTGTGGTGCGCGTCCTCGATCCACCGCCATAGCGCTGGCAGCGCTCCATGCTCCGTCACACTCACCCTCCAGCTTCTTCCTCTGCTGTAATTTCTCGGGGCTGTCATCCGTTTCCAAGTAGCTGTAGTGCGCGTCCTCGATCCACCGCCACAGCGCCGGCTGCCGCTCATGCTCCGTCACACTCACCCTCCAGCTTCTTCCTCTGCTGTAATTTCTCAGGGCTGTCGTCCGTCTCCAAGTAGCTGTAGTGCGCGTCCTCGATCCGCCGCCATAGCGCCGGCAGCCGCTCATGCTCCGTCACACTCACCCTCCAGCTTCTTCCTCTGCTGTAATTTCTCCGGGCTGTCATCCGTCTCCAAGTAGCTGTGGTGCGCGTCCTCGATCCACCGCCACAGCGCCGGCAGCCGCTCATGCTCCGTCACACTCACCCTCCAGCTTCTTCCTCTGCTGTAATTTCTCCGGGCTGTCATCCGTCTCCAAGTAGCTGTAGTGCGCGTCCTCAATCCGCCGCCATAGCGCCGGCAGCCGCTCGCGCGCGTCGCCCATGCCGCCCGCCGCCATCACCATATCACTCGCCTGCTACGCACCTGGATAAGTTAGAAAACATCGTGTTTATTTAACGACATTAAAATAATAGCATTAGACAATTAAGGCTCCAGTTACTAGGTTCGAGTAACTGTCTGGTGCGAGTGCGGGTGTGAATCCCTTTGCATACTCCGGCCATATAACTTAATTTTCTGACTGAACCTCATAATCATTTTCTTTTAACCTCTAACCAGTCATAACCATTAATTAAATAAATGCACACAAGGTGAATAGTCAACACCTTGTGTGCATTTATTTGTGCACGGGACAATTTGTGTTTTAGAACCTGTGTACGACCCAAAAATCTGTTAAGGCTTGAAGCTCTCAAAGGGTTTTGACATCAAACCAAGTGGAGTCCATCCAAGCTATCTTTGCACCGACATGAATAGAACAAAGTAAAGTAGTGTCATTATAAACGTCATATTACCATTTCTTTCCATGAGAAGTTTGACATTAACCCCTCGTGCTTAGACACGGATCCGTGCGTGGGAATTTTAATCTATTGTTGTAAATATCAAGGTCACTTTTTCAATGATCAAATTTGACAGGCAGCATACGAGGGGTTAATGATGATATTGCCACATTTTGTCATTTCAAACGCCTTGCAGAGTTTGAGCCACCACACTGGCATCTTTCGAGCGTCGGCGTCTAGTCAGCGCTATGGAAAATGGCGTCGCTGCGCAGTTGCGTCAACGTTGCGTCGAGTACCAGTCAATGATATTATATAAACTATAGGTAGGTTATACTCATACATAAGGAGCACAAAAAATATTTCCATTTATCTATACCTACAAAAAAATCAGTTATTTTTGATTAATTTTCGCATTTTATTCATCTTTGTCGTACTCGTTGTCAAAGATGAGCTTGTCTCTTTCTCATTCGGTGAGCGGGAGCTCGTTAGCACACGTGCACAATTCCCGCTTGCCCAGGTGCGACTAAAGGCAACTTGTACAATTTGTCACAAGATAAGCGCTGCAATTTTGGAACGCCTATAACGTATCTTGGGTTGTAATAAATCATTGGCAGCAGCCATAGAGTTGACTAGACACTAGACGCCGACGCTCGAGAGACGCTAGTGTTGGGCGGCCCTTAGCTTGCTCCGAATCCGACTCTACCAGTAATAGCTCATTATTAATGATTCTCCGATATAAATATAATGCCGGGCGACGCTGCGGCGTAAGCGACATCGACATTAAGGTCCCTTTTCATAAAGCGGGAAAGGAGAAACGCCTACCCTAAAATGGGGTGAGTAGGGTTCGCGGGGAGAGTTGGGTTATGAATGGGGAGAGAAGGGATAAAAGGGGGGTGAGATGGGATTTTAAGGCTGCTGCTACAAAAATAATGTATTCCAATTTAAAATGGAGCTATAGTATACTCATAATAAAAAAAACGATCCAACAATCTTCCAAAATCACCTTTGTATGAAATTCCATCTCACCCCAATTACGAGGGACTACGGGGTGAGGTGGGATTTCCTGTTTTATCGTCAAAGTTATGAAATGGAACTACCCAAAATAAAATAAAAACTAAAATACAAACGCCCATTTTTTTAGATAATGCCCCAAATATGCATGCACGTTTGTGTACTATTTTAGTAAACAGGTTAGTGGTATAAATAGGTACTCCAGTCAAATGAGGTTAATGAGTGATTGGGCTAAAGCTTTGGTGCAGTGCCGACCTAATTAAGTTGCAAAACTCTATTATTTATTTATTTATTTAGAAATTTAATTCAGGCAACAAGGCCCATATTACAAATACCTTACAGACTAACATACATATGTATTTTATAAACTTAAAACTAAACACTAGTTATTTAGTCGATAAAACGGCGTGGCTCCGTTGCATCGGCTGCTCCTGTGTCGGATTCGGCAGTTTGCCTCGGAATCTCCGAAACACGACACCCTTCGGCCAGTAGTCAGCGCACTCGATGGTCCTCTGCAGCGGCCGCATGCAAAATTATGGATTATGCATGCATGATTATGGATGGAAGAAAAGCATACTTATGTAGTGTCGGCGAAATTGAATATGCACTGATTTGACTGATTCGACATAGGTACACGTTGTTCAAGAGATCAGGCGGGCTAGCACAAGTTGCGTTCTCTCGCGCGGCTCCATACTTGAAGTCGCGCAAGATGTATGGATTCGCGCGCGAGAACACAACTCATGCTAGACCGCCTGTGCGAATTATATTTTGTCAACTGTATGTATCACTGAAAACTACTTATAGCGTTATTTATAAACGCGTTACTGGCCTGAATTAGCTATGAATGTTTGTCTTTATCTGTCATTTTGACTAATGTATTTGTAAGAAAGGGATAAAACATAATTTAACTAAATCAGGATGAATAAGGGGGTTAGTATGTTGTTAAGCACGTCGTTTGTCACTTAGGTAGGTATTCCCTTTCTGAAGTATTTTGAAAATATTTGATGATCACTTTATTTCGCTATATACTTGTCGTATCTTTCAAAGATTTTTAATTTGTCAATTTAGCAAATATACCTAAAAATTATTGATTATCTATCTAACCTTGTTTTATGAAAACAAATGTTATTCACTCCATATAGCTAATGAAACTGCACAGCGCTGGTAAACACCGGGGACATGACTCAACCCGTAACCATGACAACACATGCTGTGCTATGACCAGCTAACGTAAAGCTATGACTAACTAGTTACTGAAACCCTACTATACCGCGAAAAACGAAATTTCGAATTATTTCGATTATTCAATGTTGGCGGTAGACCCTCTGCACGGCTAAAGTCGCAAAAAATTTAAATTACATCGATCCCCTGTTATTGGATACGTGACTACCTAAGTTTCATGTGAAATATTACGAATAATCTTTATTTAAATACGAAATTTTTAAAAGAAATGTGAGAATCTTGATTATACTGAAAAGTATACTGATTACCTACTAAAATTGGATTTTGCGCCCTTTTCGCGACGCAAATGACTATGGCAGTAAAGTCTAACTTTTTTTTCGTGTTGTATAAACAACAATGCAAAGGATATCGATCAGTGGAGCGAATCAGCCGCACAATGTGACTGATTGTGAATCAATGATTCAGGCATGAGGTCATTAAACTATTTCATACACAATTTGAACCTATCAATAAATTATTATTATATTCTTCATGAGACTTTGAATATGACATTTTTATTCATTGATGTGTCTAGCCTGAGGATCCCCAATCTGACCAGTCAGGCCGTGATCATTTGATGAATTTGCCACAGGCCTGCCTCATGTATCCTAAAATTAATAAAAATAGTACACAGAAGCAGGGATCGGAACTGGTTTTTTGAAAAAACTCCGAAATAGCCATATTTTTCGAATTATTTTATACTTGAAATGTAGGACTCAGTTGTGTGTTTAGGTAACGACTTCGTATTATTAGATTGCCCAATTAGCAATTAAATAATAAGCAAAGAACGAAAAAATACCGTTTTCGTTCCCTTACAAAAATACTGGTAGGTAAACGATCCCTGCACAGAAGAGAATTAGAAATCTGAAGGAGTATACATTATAGTCTTATGTTGATATAAAAGGATTAATAGCTTTGTTAAACCAATATAACAACTTGTTATCAATTTCATGTATAGTAAAGAAGATAAGATAAAATAAATTGATAATTACAGTGTATCAAATATCAAATTGAATCACTGAAAAGTGACTCACAAGCACTTATTAACAAGCTTTTATTAGGTCGACCTGTATGTTACTAACTATGTAATGGAATCTAAGGTAACTAATTTAACCATCTTCCAAGGATCGTAGCGTCATGAAAATTGGCAGCTGTATGTAGTTCTGATGACAATACAATAATATGGTACTGTCTGTACGAGACGGTACATGAAAAATGTAATGACATCTGTCAAAAGGTCACATTTAAATGTCAGTACAGAACTTACCTCGTATCTAAGCACAAGCGTTAACGGTATATGAACAATAGATATGTGATGTAGTAGTTAGAAGAGTGGAAATACAGTTCTTTATTTAATTATTAAAATATGTTTCATTAGTGCCTAACACTGTCGAACTGATCTGATGATGGAGACAGGAGGTGGCCATAGGAACTCTGTGATGAAACAACGTAACCTAATTGTGTTAGGGGTTTTTTAAATGGTCTCGATGAGTATTAGTTGTCTGTCGTAAGAAAAATACAGTCAGCGATAAAAGCTTGTACCAAAAATTAAATTTATGCCAAAAACTTATTTTTATTTCTTTTTAAACTACGTTGCTGCTAAAATTAAATTGGTTTTATGTATTGGAAAAAATTTATTATATTACAATTGGACTTAACAACTTAACTTGCGGGCTGAATAATTTATGTGGTGAATATAAAGATAAAGAATGTACTAATGGTTGTAATGGACTTGAATGTTAACTGCTGAACATATTTTGATGTACAGTGAGCTGCGAAATTGCCTGGAGAAATTATGAATGAATTTATTAATAAAGTCACCATGCACTTTTGCGGCTGATGATACAGTTGATGTCAAATATATGTTTACACTTTTGCACCTACTCCTTTGTCTCCTTTGTAATAAGGTGAAAAAATGTAAACATATCCTTGACCTCGACTGTACACGCAGTAATAGATATCCACAATTCCACACAATGATCATGTTATCATTAAATTGAACAAATATGTTGTTTTCATCATAATTCTAAATATAATATTGAAGAAAGTTCTAAATTTCATGTTTGTTTATATTATCTTATTTTGATGGATATTATATTCAATGATTATAGTCTAATAAATAGATATACATATTATATAGAATTATACTTTAGTTCAGGGGTCACCAAATGGCGGACTGCATCCAGTCCGCCACTATTAAGCTAACTTTAATACATCATGTACATATGTAAATTGTAAACAAATTAAAATCTTATAAGAAAACTGTCTGATGTATACTAAGGTAATATTGTAATGACATTTGTAAATTCCGCTTTGTAGTAAAACCATGTTTAGCGTTTAGCTCACAAGTTACCTTTGGTTTTCAATATCCAGTGCTGCGGAATTTACATACAACTATATTGGCCGTTTTAATCTGCTCAGTACGGATATGATGTTCATTCTTGTGTATGTGACAGCGTGATATAATGGTGTCCGTCTCTATCTGTCCCGTGATGTTAAAAAGTGAGAGTTTTTTTTATCATGTGGATAAAACGATCCATAATACGCCAGCTGGACTTGCAATAAATACAAGAATATTATAGGCCTATGTAGCAAATTATATTAAAATAACTGAACTGAAATAATTTTGCATACAGGACAAATGTAAAAAGTTTGTAAAGGAGCATTTTCAAAAGTTTGTAAACTTATATGAGTTAATGATTAGATATATTAAGTAATGATTCACGGAATAAGAAGAAGAAACACTTTGTCATAGTCTTTCTACTTCCTGAAAACAATATTATTATGGATTTAAAAAAAAACAACCCACACACCATCCCACATACCCATCCTCACTCTTAGTCATTCCCAATTTCGAAGAAATTTATAGTTATTTTCGTAAAAAATTGACCTCAAATAAACTAAAGAACTAATATCTTGCCGCATTATGTACGACGAACCCTTACCGCAGAACTATGCACCATTAAACTGACGTTTCGTACACGAAAAAAATATGGTAATGATCTCCATGCGACGTAGACGACGTAAAACAACAGCAGCCACTCATCACAGGGTACATGCACTAATAACACTCATTAAACCTTGTGCCGAAATGAACTCACCATATAGGAAGAACATTCTTTTCCTGGATGTCAAAATTATTCCAATGGACTGAATGTAGAGCGGACAAAAATAGTTCACCAAAAATAACAAAGCCTGCTGCTAGCGCACGTTATGTTCCTTAACTACAAGTCTTTGTGCGTCGCACCCTAAACATAATTATAGTTAAATCGAGAAAAAGCTTTATAATTAATTAGGAATTATTATTGCAAATATGTGTTACAACAAAATTAAGGATCTTGTTTTGACATTTCCAGTTGACATTTTAGTACGATGCCATTTTTATTTCGGTCTATTGTCTATGATTACGTAGAGCAAGCTACATATAGTGTGTCAAAGGTCTGTTTGATTTCAAACATAGAGAGAATCATACTATCTTTTTCTAACACTAGTACTAGCACCCAAAAGAAAAGGATAAGTATAGTTTGTTTTGTTCCTATTTACTGACAAGATTTGGTTGACCCAGTATATGCTGGTCAACCAAACCTTGTCAGTAAAAAAAGGCGCTAAATCCAAATTTTCTATGGGACGATAACCCTTCGCGCCTACATTTTTCAAATTTGCCGCCTTTTTCTACTGACAAGATCTGTTTGACCATCTATAGCTGGTCATCCAAATCTTGTCAGAAAAAAAAGGCGCGAAATTCAAATTTTCTAAAATTTGCTGCCTTTTTCTACTGTCAAGATCTGGTTGACCAAGTATACAAGCAACGAGTGAACTCTTTGATCAACACCTTGGAGGATATAATCAAACGGAGACGCCATGTCTGTAATTTTCTGTACAAAACCGTCTGCCGATTTTTGCGGGGGAGGGGAACGTCAAATGTATGCGTAACGTAAAAATAGCCATGTCAGATAAACGTCAGTCCATACATTGTGTATGAAAGTTGGCCGCCTATTTTCGACAGAGGGGAAAGCCTGTTAATGGCTACTCCGTTTAGTTGTATCCTCCAAGATCAACACGGGCTTCGGAAGAGTGAACTCGTCACATTTAAAAAAAAATACCGTCAAAAAATCAATTTTTTTTTTCCTAGTGACATTAACATTTTCATTTTGATTTTTTACGAGATTTGAAGCAATATGGTTAAATATTTGTTGTTTTTAGATCCTATGCGGGAAAATGAAATAAATAAGTTTTATACAGTAAGTCATGGATAATCTCTAGTCATGACGTCTACCTGAAATGTAAATGTAAACTAGAGTCGTGAAATGTATGGGGCCCAATACATTCCACGACTCTTCTCTTTCCGCAGAGACTATCCTACGATACCTGAGTTATTCAAATTTATTACAGGCTTGTCAAATGCACAGAAATTATTATAGAGGGTATCCTAAAGCTTATCATCCATTGAGCTACTTTAGCGACGGAGAATATGCCTATCAATGCCCTCCTGAAATGTCTCGGTAAGTAGTTAAGAGCTCATTTTAACCTTTTCATCGGACACTGCTATCTTGCTATTGAGAGTAGGTACCTGACAGGAAAATAACATACCTACACCTTTCTCTGTCTCTCGCAGCAGAAAGTGTCCAATGAATATTTAGATGTAATGTTCTGCTTATATGATAGCCATGATACTCATGATTCAAGGGATAAGTTTGCCTTTGTACAAGTGAGCCTACTGTTGCCTTTATAAGCGTAAAAATATGGGTGTATACGACTTACTCAAAAATATGTCCATAGTTCTTAATTCGCTGACATAAGAGCTATGGGACGTATTTTTGAGCATGATGTGTGCATCCATATTTTTACACTTGACAGCTTATCCCTGATACTTATCTACTAGTTTCGTGCAATTAAGAAATTGCTATTTCTTGACTTATTCAAGTGTTGATATATCTGCCGAGTATTTACTTGTTCATTTTATTCCAGTGTTTACCTCAGTTATCCATCGTACCATGTTAAATACAAGCAGCCGGCGGTTTTGAATATTACTCCGGGTCGAACATCAGGTTTTCCGCCCTTGCCTGGACGCAATCTAGCTCCTCGGTACAATAAAGCACCCTGTAAAGCATACAGTCGTTAGAAAATTCAGCTGTGTAGATTATTACACCTATTTTGAATGACTATAATTAAATAATAACATTGTATAACGTGTTTTTAGTATAATATCATACCAACGTACCCAAGATCATCATCATTAGCCAGGTCCACACAAAGCGAGCATACGCGCGAGGCAAGTTCCTCGCGCACAAAACGGCCAGTGTAGGTAGACGTGCCTCGGCTGAGGCAGCACGCGCAAGGCACGGATCCGTTTTCAATCAACAGTCTAGGATGACTGATGAGGGTAGGCCTATCTTTCGAGTAGATGATGTCATACCCACAAAATACAGAATACTATTTAAAAAAAATGGTTAATTTATTAGAAATAATAAATATCTAAATTAATGTTTTGGAGATAGTCTACTCAAACTTGTTAATAAACTTTTCTATTCAAACTGTCTACAGTTTTGTCTATGGGTTTACGTCAAAATTTTATCAATGGGCAATGGCGCTAAAAACAAAATCACGATTCACAATAGGAGGATAAATTTCTGTTTCAACAACAATTACTTACCTAATAGTTTCCTGATGATTTTAACTTTTTAATATGGATATTTTATTCATCGATAATAAGCGTCAAGATGAAATTGAATTGTTTTATGAAGTAAGTATTTTGCATTTTAATTTTGGTTTATTTTATTTTGATCTGTTCGCTGCATCATTTTTTTCGAATTTACATGCTTACACCCCGTCTTATTGCTTTGGAGAAATTAATGTTTTTTCTACTTTATAAGGCATGCCAGCGCCACAGGAACTACTACAGAGGCTACCCTAAGGCATACCATCCACTAACTTACTTCCTAGACGCAGATTACATGTGGCAATGTCCACCGGATCTAACTCCGTAAGTACCTGTATGTTTTCATGATGATAAGCTTGCTCGCCATCAGAAAGTAATCGGTCACCAAAACTATATACATTTACAAGCCCAGATCCGCACGCGCCAAACATATAGGTAGGGTTAATCCTTTTCGACGACGTGTCAAACACAAAAGCTGTCACCACGCTGACGCCACGTCAGCGAAGTGTCAAAACTGAAATTGAACTTTATGCATATGCACGTAGGTCTATGTTGCTCTGTGATATGTGACCGATTAATCGGTCTTTGGCGTTGAACCTACGGTGCGGATATATCGGTCATTGGCATCCAAAAGGTTGTAATTATTATGCCTAGACCACATAATGGGACAATACCAGCAAATCTAAGGGCACACAGTCGCCGCGCCTCTGAGGGTCTACCGTGAAAAACTAAATTTCGTTATCCGCTTATCTCTATGGCTCTTGCATATTCGAGCAGAGGCAAATAAAGACATTCCGATTTTCGTTTTTGCGGCATTTGGTCCTAGTGGCATGCGGGTCGCGGTTGAACTAGCAGCACGCGCCGTACCTAGTATACCTATGCGCCACTTCGCTATGTCCCTGGCAGGGACAGCAGGTACACCCTGCTGTCCCTGGCTGCCAGCATATACCTAATTTGGAAAAGCAGTGTTTTTTAGGGTTCAGTACTCAAAGGGTAAAAACGGGACCCTATTACTAAGACTTCGCTGTCCGTCCGTCCGTCCGTCCGTCTGTCACCGGGCTGTAATGGCTGTAACTCATGAACCGTGATAGCTAGACAGTTGAAATTTTCACAGATGATGTATTTCTGTTGCCGCTATAACAACAAATACTAAAAACAGAATAAAATAAAGATTTAAGTGGGGCTCCCATACAGCAAACGTGATTTTTGACCGAAGTTAAGCAACGTCGGGCGGGGTCAGTACTTGGATGGGTGACCGTTTTTTTGCTTTTTTTGCTCTATTTTTTGTTGATGGTGCGGAACCCTCCGTGCGCGAGTCCGACTCGCACTTGGCCGATTTTTTTATGTAACTATAATTTTACGAATATCAGTGAGATCAAAGAGTATAGATTTTATAGAGAGTTACTGTCATGGCAATTAAATTATGTAGCCACAGTAAATTCACCCGCCATCTTTTGACAGAAGATTAAAACTGTTAGAACGCCATTTGACTTTGATCCTTATTATTTCACCGATATGTGTTAATATGTAATTATATTGAAATTAACGGCATCTAGGCGAGAATAGCCCAAAGGTATGGTGCAATCTTTTCGAAAGAGGTGAGATATATGACTTCCCGCACTACTTCTATTACAACCATTCTCAAAGTGTGTTCCGCGGAACCCTAGGGTTCCGCGACACCCTTGCAGGGGTTCCGCAAGAATTTAGAATAATAAAATAAGCATAAGTATTATGCTTATTAATAAAAAAATACACTTCTAAAAACTATTGTTTTATTGTAGGGTTCCATCAAGTATTTCGCTTTCCAAAAGGGTTCCGTCAAAAAAAAAGATTGAGAACCGCTGTTCTATTACCTCGCTAATACAAACTTTTTTCTCGCAGGACATACCTCAGTTTCCCGGTGTACCACGTGAAATACAAGCAGCCGGCAGTCCTGCCGGGTACCACGGGCCGCACCAGCGGCATGCCTGACGCGCCCGGGCGGACTCTCGCTGGACGCTATAATAAAGCTGCTTGCAAGGCTTTTATCAGATAGACCGATACATAAGGGTTTGTATTATTACCTATACCTACCATCAACAGATACCTACAGAGATCCGCACCAACGGTTGGCCATCCCTGCCTAGCTGGACTATCGCTGAGCGTTATAATAAATTTGCTTGCAAGGCCTTTATCAGATAGATCGATACCTATGGGTCTGCATACCTACCGTAAACTTCAGATAGGTACCTACATACAGAGATCCGTACCAACGGTTGGCCATCCCTACCTAGCGTTATAATAAAGCTGATTCCAAGGCCTTTATCGGATGGAAATAATTATTTAAATTGTGTGTTACCTACATTACATGATGTGATTCACAAACCTCTCGACATATAGGTACAACCAATTTAACTCGGAAAGCAATCAAGCCGGCCGCCAGCATCATCTACTTTATCTAAGTTACACCCACGTTTACGTCTCGTTTACCTATTGCTTTGCGTATGCTCTTACGTTACTGCATCACCATATTATTTAGTCTGAGATATTTTAGAATTGCCTATCTTACTTAATTAGTTCAGAAACTTTCTTGACCTCTTATTTCACCACGTTTCACTTAATATCCAAAAAGGAATTTCTGAAATAAAATACAAACTGTAGGCAGTTGTTTTATTTCAGTAGATAATGTAGACATAGATTATATCCTGAAATAGAAAGATGTCTCAAACTCGGATATCCTCGTCATGCATATTTTGAACTCGCTCAAGCCCATACTTCCCGCGTGGTCCAATTTCAGCTCATTTAGTATCTGGAAAATTGGTAATTTGAGTTAAAAAAAAATAGGGTTTGCTCGGCAACCTAATCCCTAAAACTACCATGTAGCATGAGCTCAGGGCCGGATCTAGGGTAGAGCGAGTGGAGCTGCCGCTCTAGGCGCCGGATGGCAAGGGGGGCGCCAAAATGGCAAATGAGAAAAAAAAAAATTTAAAGACGCGAGTGTAGCGAGGGGGGGGGGGGGTGGAAAATACGCTAGAAAACTTCAACGAAGGGCGCTTAACCCGATTTCGCTCTACCCTGATCAAGAGCTCAGGCCGGCACTGCATGAGCTAGACGGTCTAGCATGAGTTGCGTTCTCCCGCGCGAACGAGTACATACCTATTCCATCTTGAAGTCGCGCTAGATGTATGGAGTCTCATACTAGCAGGTCTGACCTTCCAACCCAAAGGAGAAACTAGGTCTTATTTAATTTTATTGTGATTAGTCCTGTTTCCTCACGACGTTTTCTACTCCGTAATTTCTGTAAAGCGCTATAGCTACTTAATCGTTTATGTAAAAACTAAAAGCTACGCCAATATTTTTCCAATTCTTAGGATTTGAGCATTACCTACCTAGTGACACTATTAGTGATCAAAAGACAAGTTTTTTTTTAAATTTGAATTAAGAAACGTACTTCCTGAAATAGGAGATAGGTAGGTATACTTACAATATCAGCAATCTTCTTCTTGGAGCTGATTTCAATGTAGTGCTTTTTGTTGCTCGTATGCTCAGTCAGCCGGTCGATTATTCCGCTGATATCCTGAGCAGATATTTGCCCGTCTTCGTCCAAGTCTGTACAAACATTAAACTTATACTATTATAAACTGAAATTTATATTATCATCAAGAAAAAGTGGCGAGGCCCTCCAATGGCCGACGATGGATTCGAACCGGCGTCTTCAGCTTTCGTGGCTAACCCCGGTCACAATTTCTCGAGTAGATACGTACCTATAGTTTGGACCAGGACTGTCTCATTTTAAACATAGACAGAGAGAATGTTACTGTCTCAACAGAGCAGAGGTGCTAGTACTAGCGTAAGACATTACGCTAGTACTAGCACCTAAAAGAAAGGAATGAGTATAATTTTCCTGGATCTTACCGACTGCCAAGTTGTGTTTGCTAGACTATAAATGCAATCTTTGAAAGGCGCCTTGATCATACTGCGATCTTAAGCTCACAAACAAATAGTGAAGTTGCTTACAAACACAAAAATGCACTTGGGCTGCATACTAAAGCAGGAACAGTAGGAGAGAGTGGGCTCTATGTAACCGATTCCTTTTTGTAGGGTTCCGTACCTCAAAAGGAAAAAACGGAACCCTTAGGTAGGATCACTTGTGCGTCTGGTCTGTCTGTCTGTCCGACCATTCCCCCCTTTATCTCCGAAACTACTGGTAGTCCCAGTAGTTTTTTGAAAAAAATACAGATAGTTATTTATTTACCTATAGATGACAGGAAAAACCTACGTATTAGAAATGTGCAGTCAAGCGTGAGTCGGACTTAATGTACGGAACCCTTGGAACGCGAGTCAGACTCGCACTTGGCCGGTTTTTTCAAATTTAAGCTTATTTTGACGCATTATCATGACATTAAACCCGATTTTCACATAGCCAAAGAAACCAAAATTACCGTAAATCCTAAAGGCCCATTCTGCCTTCACTTCCACGGGGCATTCGGAGCTCATAGCCGAACACAGGTCCAGCAGGTCCTCGAATGAGAAGCGCCCGTCCTTTTCGGAGGAAAACACTCTGAACAGCCGGTCTTGGAAAGGGTTGTTCTGAAATTACGGGAAGATTCATAGAGTTAGACCAAGGCAAGTCTGCGACGATTTTGATAGCACACGCAGTGAAGTGTTATTGTAAATATCAAACTTCTATGAAAAGTATGAAATTACACTTGCATTGCGTGTGCTATCAAAATCGTTGTTTAAATTTAAGAACTCATTTTTACTTTATACTGATACGTAATATTGCTCTGCAAAACGTGCAGGCGCTTTTTCTTTTTATTCTATGTATGTGTCAATTTAGACATTACACTTGTACTAAAACCAGGAAAGCCGTTTTTAATTTTTACTCCTGTAATACTCCACAACATGGTCCTTCGAACCGGATTAAGAATATACAGAAAATAATCCATATTATATGATAAAAGGAGTTGACGAGTGAATAAATTAAGAAATTCGTCCGACAATAAAGAGATCAAGCTGACTTGGGAAAGGAGGATCGTGTTCACGTGGGCTTGCCGGACTTGAAGACAGAGTTAAGCCTTCAGTGTTCTTAATTTTCACCCATCACTCGTCATACAGGTAGTAATTAAGTATAAGGATACGATTTAATACGGTTAGTATCATTTTAATTGTTTAATTTAACCACGTAACTAACCGATAGGTTAACCTTTGTCACGTCAGATTGCTACTTCACTTTAAATTTATTTCGTAATTAGTTAATCTGTATTAGTTATTCACTGATATTTGCCTAGGCTTTTAATTAACTAATAAATCTACGAACTGTGAAATAAGTAAATCATTATTTAACTGGACGATTAGACATACCTATGTAGGTGTTAAATAAAACAATAGGTTAGCTTTCACCTCAAATCGTATTAAATAATTCTTTCAAAACATTGAATTTATATACAATTATTAGTGTTAAAAATTAAACTAAGTAAATAAAATCAATTTACACTTAAATAAACTGTTAACGTAGTAAAACTTAGGCACAACTGTACTTGCATACATTGCTTATACATTTAAGTTAATTTTTCATTGTATAACATTTCAGTTGACAACACACGCCTCTCAAAATGACCGAAGAAAAGGAATTAATCAAAAAACGTGGCAGTTACAAAGGCCGGCTAACTAACTTTTCAAACTACATGAATTCTTTGGAAAGTTCGTCACTTACCTCTGTAGCCGCCAATGAGTTGCAGTTAAGAATAAGTAGAATGGAAACCTTATTTAGTGAGTACGATGAAGTGCAGCTAAAGTTAGAATGTTTAGCGGCAAGCATTGATATTCAGTTATCTGAGCGAACTGAGTTCGAAACCCAGTACAGTATGTTAACTTCATTTCATAAAAATCAAGAAGACCTGGGTAGCGAACGTGCAAGTATCTCAAGTGCTAGCAATCATAAGCTAGTTAAACTTCCCGTCATACAGTTGCCAAAATTCTCAGGTTCTTACGAAAATTGGCTCGAGTTTCACGACACATTCCTAAGCTTAATTCATTCAAATGACGAAATTGACGAGATAAATAAGTTTCACTATTTGAGATCGTCATTGGATGGTTCAGCGGCAGTGGTTGTTAAATCGGTCGAATTTTGTTCTAAAAATTATCAAACTGCATGGAAGCTCCTATGTGATCGTTTCGATAACAAGCGTTTATTGCTACAAAATCATGTTTCAGCAATCTTTAATATCGAAACAATTACCAAGGAGTCTTCATTTGCGTTAAAACGTATGATCGATCAATTGAACAAAAACTTGCTTGCCTTAGAATCACTCGGCGAACCAGTAAAACAATGGGATACGTTACTCATTTACATTGTGTCACATAAGTTAGACGCTAAGTCGTATCGGGAATGGAAAGAATACAAAGGTCGCTTAGATAAAGATAAGCCAATTACTCTCGAAGCGTTTTTAACATTCATGCGAAATCGCTCTGATTTATTAGAAACGTTGGAACTGTCCACAAATAACACTGCCGGTCGAGTTAACACTTCTCACAAAAACACTCCGAAACTGAAAACCATGTCCGTACAAGATACGAAACAGAACACTGTCGCTAAGTGCCCAAAATGCAGCGGTGAACATTATTTACCTAGTTGTTTACAGTTTCTCGCCCTTAGCAACGCTGCGCGATTGGAATTGTTACCCAGTTTAAAGGTTTGTTATAACTGTTTACGCGGTGGACATTATGCTAATCATTGCAAAAAGCCGGGATGCAAGTTATGTAAGCGAAAACATAACACGTTAGTTCATGTTACCGATTGCAAATCTAGATCGAGCGGTGACTGCGCGTCCGGCCGCGGCGAGGAGGATAATTCAACTAAAAATAATAAATCGATTTTTCCTGGTAATCAATTATCACCTGCCGCGCCCGTCGCATCTCATTCTGGCTTAGGAAATTATTCATATGATTCCTCGCCTGCCTCTGTACAGGCATTATCGGCTCAAATGGTTTCAAATTCGCGACAAGGGAACCATGGTATGCTGGCGACTGCGTTAGTAAAGGTTTACGATAGCAACAATAAAGAGCATGTCGCTCGCGCCATGTTAGACAATGGTAGTTTTGCATGTCTAATATCTCAGAGTTTTTGTGAGAAATTAAATTTACCAACGAATCAAATTAACACGTCTGTTCTTGGTATAAATAAACAGACTACTAAAATAGGAGAAATGTGTCTACTTCCTATTAAATCTTTAAATGACACATATTCAGTGACAGTAAATTGTTACGTCATGCCATCTCTTACTGATGACGTCCCATGTCGTCAAATTGATTTGACGGATCTTAATATCCCAAGCGACATTTGTTTGGCCGATCCAAACTTTTATAAACCTGCACCTGTCGACATAATATTAGGAGCTGAAGTGTTTTGGGATTCGTTTCCTACACAGCCTCAGATCATCAGACTAGGTACCGGACTGCCGATGCTCTGTGAAACTCGGTTTGGCTTTTTGGTTGCTGGTCGGGCAATTACCGACTTTCTGCCTTCCAGTATGCAGTGCTTTTTTGCTTCTGGTCTCTCGCACACAGGTAATAATGATTTAAAATGTAACGACGACATCCAAACCCAATTAACGCGGTTTTGGCAACTCGAAGAGGTTAGCCATAAGTCGTCTCATTATTCACCTGAGGAGAAAATGTGCGAAGAACATTTCGTTGAAAATACTACGCGGCTAGCCGACGGACGATTCTGTGTCAGGCTTCCTTTAAAACAAAGCGAAAGTGTTTTAGGCGACTCATTCCAACGCGCAAAGCATTGCATGCTATCATTGGAACGTAGAATTAAAACCAAGCCCTCATTTAAAAGTTTATATACTGATTTCATGGCAGAGTATGAAAGTTTGGGTCACATGTCGCATGGTAGGCAGGCTTTAAGGGTAGAAAAGGGTTATTATATACCCCACCATGGTATTTTGCGTGACAGCTCCACGACAAAGCTACGTGTCGTATATAATGCTAGCAGCCCGTCTACCTCAGGTATCAGTCTGAATGACATTCAGATGGTCGGACCCACTGTGCAAGACGACCTTCTGTCTATCCTTATCAGATTCAGGCAGCACCGATACATCATTTCTTCGGACGTGGAGAAGATGTACCGTCAGATATGGGTGCATCCTGACGACCGCCACCTCCAAAAAATTCTTTGGCGCAGCTCGGAGGCCAAGCCACTATTAGTGCACGAGCTCAATACTGTGTCCTATGGGACAGCCAGTGCTCCCTTCCTAGCCACCAGGTGTCTCAAGCAAATAGGCTTAGATTGTGAAGATGAGACAGTCAAAGAAATCATCATTCATGATTTTTATGTAGACGACCTGCTGACAGGAGGAGATGAGCTTACTGGGGTGGAAGAGATTCGCCATAAAGTGACTCAAGCACTTTCTTCCGCAGGAATGAACCTGCGTAAGTGGAAGTCAAACGAGCCTCGCCTTCTATGTGAACCCTCTCAATCCTCCGTGGATTTGAATATAGGATCAAATGAGCCCAGCAAAACGTTAGGCTTAGGCTGGCATCCTGTGTCCGATGAGCTGTATTTTCCTATAGGAAAACTAGTTTCCAAAGGAAATACCAAACGCGACATGCTCTCAGTGATTGCTCAGATCTTTGATCCGTTGGGACTTCTGTCTCCATTCGTAATCACCATGAAAATGCTACTGCAGCGATTATGGCTGCAAAAGATTACATGGGAAGAAGAACTGTCTCCAGAGATCACTAAACAATGGTTAGAACTCTTGGAAGGATTGCCGGCACTGAATGATGTCAGAGTCCCTCGTCATGTCATTTGCAACTCACACGTAGCCTTTGATCTACACATTTTCTCAGATGCATCAGAACGCGCGTACGGCGCTTGTGTGTACGTACGTAGTGTAGACAAGGAAGGTCAGGTGTTGGTTAGGTTATTGATCGCAAAAAGTCGAGTCAGTCCGATTAAACCTATGACTATACCTAGACTTGAATTGTGTGGTGCTCTGGTTAGTGCTCATCTGTATGATAAGGTCATGACCTCACTTCGAGCTCAGGTAAGAAGCACGATATTTTGGACCGACTCGACTATAGTGTTAGGTTGGTTGAAGATGATGCCAAGTAGGTTGCAACCCTTTGTTAGGAACCGAGTGTCGGACATTTTAGAAATCACCGGCAGTTGTACTTGGAGGCATGTTCCAACGGACCAAAACCCAGCGGACTTAATTTCCCGTGGATTGCATGCAAGCGTTATAGACTCATTAGATTTGTGGTGGTCGGGTCCCAGTTTCTTGCAACAAGACGTGGCTCAGTGGCCCTCGAATCCTATCACAAAACAATGCGATGAGCTGCCTGAAACCCGCGTTGAGGTTTCATTGCACGTCAACATAATTAATGAGCCATTAATAGATTTCAATCGTTACTCTAACCTCTCGCGGCTCATTCGTGCTTTTGCATACGCTCTCCGTTTCATTAAAAAATGCCGCAAAAATGCAACGTCGACGTCGTCCACGTACCTCAATCATGACGAATTAAATAATTCATTAAAGGTAATTACCAAACTCAGTCAGAGCGAATCATTTTCAGAATATGATATATTATCCAAAAAACAAAATTTACCAAAAAAGAGCAAGCTCTTGAAATTCAACCCATTCCTAGACAACGACAACTTAATTCGTGTAGGAGGCCGTCTTTCCAATTCAGAATTTCCATACGAGAAAAAACATCCCATTATTATACAGTCCACACATCGATTCACAAAATTATTATTTAATCAGGAACATAAAAGGCTTCTCCATGCACCGCCCCAGCTGTTGTTAGCAACAATAAAAGAAACCTACTGGCCCATAGGGGGTCGTAATTTGGCAAAGGATTGCTACCATCAATGTGTGCGATGTAAAATCATGAAGGGACAAGTAATTGCTCCATTGATGGGGAATTTGCCAAATTCTCGGTTGTCACCTGGAGGCTACCCGTTTAGGAATGTGGGCGTGGACTACGCAGGTCCACTCATGGCAGCCAGCCGTCAAGGTCGTGGTTGCACACTAGTTAAAGTTTATGTTGCTATTTTTATATGCTTCACAACCAAGGCGTTACATTTAGAATTGGTGGGAGATTTAACTAGTAAAACTTATTTGTTAGCACTGTCTCGCTTTATGTCTCGACGGGGACAGCCAGATAACGTGTATTCCGATAACGGCACTGCATTTGTCGGAGCCTATAATGAAATCACAAAATTTCTGAAGGAAAACTGCAACTCTTTGGCTGAGACGTTAGCTAGTGAAAATACTAGATTTCATTTTCTGCCTGCTTATGCACCTCACTTCGGGGGTCTTTGGGAGGCGGGTGTCAAATCAGTTAAATTCCATTTGCAACGAGTGTTGGGCAACTGTAACTTAACTTATGAACAGCTTAACTCTACACTCATCAATATTGAAGCCCTGTTGAATTCTCGGCCACTCACGCCTCTGTCATCACACCCGGACGACCTCTCAGCGCTCACCCCTGGACATTTTCTTGTCGGACGCTCACTGACGTCATTGCCGGTGCAGGATCTGCGGGACCATACTTATCAGCATCTGTCCCGATTCCACCGAATCGAACAACTCCGTCAACATTTCTGGGCTCGTTGGACTAAAGAGTACGTCCCAGAACTGCAACAACGAATCAAGTGGAGACTCAACCATGAGTCCCTTAAGAATAATACCCTCGTTGTTCTGAAGGAGGACAACCTTCCTCCGTTGAAATGGAGACTGGGACGCATTGTAGCCATTCACCCTGGACAGGATGGCATATCTCGAGTGGCTGATGTGAAGACAGCTGGAGGAGTCGTTCGACGCGCTTTCAGCAAGATTTGTCCTCTTCCTGTGGCTACCGATTCTGCTTGAAAGGCTCCCTTTCAACCCCGGGGGCATGTTTAAATTTAAGAACTCATTTTTACTTTATACTGATACGTAATATTGCTCTGCAAAACGTGCAGGCGCTTTTTCTTTTTATTCTATGTATGTGTCAATTTAGACATTACACTTGTACTAAAACCAGGAAAGCCGTTTTTAATTTTTACTCCTGTAATACTCCACAACAATCGTTGCAGGCTTATCTTGGTCTAACTCTATTAGGTACCAATGTAAATTAAAGCCAGTAGTGTCCGAGTAGAACCAAATAAATTATCTACTATGAAGACTGGGCCGACCGTCCAGTGGCGCCCTCATTAGCACTTTAACGGGCATAAGGGTGTCAGAATTTATGCAAAATAAAGCCCTATCACTCTGCAATAAAGGTCAATATCAAAATGGGAAATATCGTCTGCCTCATAAAGGGTTAGGGGAATTGTGTTTTCTAATAAACCCAATATACTTAATATTTCTTCTTTACTTTGCTCTGCCTGCTCAATACCTTATAATAAAATACATACTTATGATACATACTTATATACGTACCTACCTACTACTAGGTACTAAAACTTAGAACACAAATGTTGAATATATAAATATGAACTTACTCTGAGCACATCGAACTTTTTCAGGATTTCTTCTTTGCTGAATCTGTGATGATAGTTGGCTTTGATTTTTTCCGGATCTATAGAATATACCTTTTTCATCAGACTAAAACAAAAGAAATAAGACAATTTTTACAGATTTAAAACCTTTTGTAGAAGCCAGAAACTAAGTTTTTTAACTTCTTCATTACCTAAATGAAAACCAAAATAATTAAAGGTATATCTTACTATAGTATTTCTCCTTTGTGCAGATAAGTTAACGTCGTATAGTCTTCTAAAATGTCCTGCGTAAGCCCAGGATACGATTGTGATCCTCCCATATTGCCAATTTGCCACAATGCTCGCAACAACAAAAACACAGTAATTCCACTTGTATCAACAATGAACGAATGCTTCCAATGCTAGATTATCTTATCTTGTAATAACGCATCGTATTGTTAATTGGCGGAATAAGATAAGAGCCAAATAGTACTCTTATTTTATCTAGGAATCAAATTAAAGTAAGCCACAATGAAAATGAGAGTACCGATCAATAGCAATATTCGTTGGTCAGGTAACTGTTTTTGGTAAATTGCAGCTTTTTCCTTGTAAGCAAATTGATAACACGTTGATTTTTTGTTTATTAGGTACATACTTTACAGGATTTTTATTTCAGTATCTACTTTGGTATATTGTGAAACAGGCGATATTGCAAAAAATTGTGCACAAGTGGCAAATAGAAGTGGAGGGTGTGCTTCGAATTATAAACTCACTCATCAATACACCTTATAAAACAAAGTCCCCCGCCGCGTCTGTGTATGTACCTATGTTCGCGATAAACTCAAAAACTACTCAACGGATTTTCATGTGGTTTCACCTATCAATAGAGTGATTCCTGATCTTGAGGAAGGTTTAGGTGTATAATTTGTTAACCCGTGCAAAGCCGGGGCGGGTTGCTAGTGTTAATAACCCTGTGATAATTAAAGATGTTATGATGAATTTTATTCGTTTTTGACCACCCATTCGATTATATCCTAAATGAAGTTTTAAAAATATTTTTAACATCTATTTCATGTCTATTTTGCATTCAATTTGGAATTATGAGGGCAAAACGGTGGGTTCGTTTAAGAAAAAGCAGCATGTAAGAGAAAAATAATTTATTACTCTAAAATATTGTGAGATCGAACTCAGCAATAGTAACAAAACACAATAAATGGTCTAAATTCATTTGCTAAATAAAGAAAAGCTCCTTCAAAACATAGCGATTATAGTCTTTATTGCAAATAAAAAAGTTACCGTTAAATTCACGAAAGCTGAATAGCTATCTCTATCGCTCTTGCAACATAGGAGTGATAGGGATGGAGATACACAAATGAAAAATACGGTGCGAATAAACGAACCAATCAAATGTCGTTTGTGGTAATGTGCAACACTTAATGGGGTTAGCCGGTCAAAGTATTTAGCAGATGGCGCCATCATAGCTTGCCCTGTCAGTCCCTAGAATTGTGTCAAATCTTTGTTTTTTTAATGCCCCGGATGCCAGCCCTTTAAGCGAAATTTCGTAGATAAAGGGGCAAGCTATGATGGCGCCATCTATGCAAACCTTTGACAGTTGCCAACCCCATTATATCAGCATACACAACACACCTTCATTCCATATACCTAATCTTGCCCGTTTTAGTGAATCAAACGATTAGTTCGTTAATTATAAAAATAATAACCTGCAAAACTATAAAATGGGAAGCACAATATGAGCAGTAACATGTAGAATAGCGTTATTCTGTCTATGGTCACATGCAAGTAAAGAAATAGAAGTGTTAAGGCAGCCCACAGCGGCGAACGGCGCTATGTACATTTTCTACGCATTATTATTTTTCTTTTTAAATAGGCAACAAGGCCTAAAGACATCACTAGTCCCCCTATGGGGCTGTTCATAAATTACGTCATCTATTTTTGACGATTTTAACCCCCCCCCCTAAAATCATGCTTCGAATGACCCCGTTTCCTCCTACGTCATGTTACCATCATCCGATGTCCAGACCCCCCCCCCCATTTTGAAATGACGTAATTTATGAATAGCCCCTATTCATAAGCCTCTGTTAAACTGGTTTTATTTTTATCTATCTGTCAAATACACATTTTAAAGTGACATATAAACAACAAACCAGAGGGGCTACCGCGAAAACCGAAATTCGCAAATTGCGGGGATCTTTCTCTTTTACTCCAACGAAGGCTTAATAAGAGTGACAGAGAAAAATACCCGCAATTTGCAAACTTGCAGTATTTTGACAGACGTTAAAATTATAAAATTAAATAATTCGTAAATCCATCTAGTTACGTGGCTTTATGACCTTTACGTACGTGCGTAGCGTGCGCCGCAGTGTGGTCCACCTTATATGCCAACCACCCTGCCCATAACCTACAAATATGTAGCTATAGTGTACGTATCTTGACTAATATGACGCGAACACTGTCAAACGTAAAATAACACTTTAAACTTATAAACGAAATAAAGAATCACTAATAAATAGGGTTCCGTAAGCAAACTTGACTATCACTACATAGTATAAAACAAAGTCGCTTCCCACTGTCTGTTTGTCCCTATGTATGCTTAGATCTTTAAAACTACGCGACGTATTTTGATGCGGTTTTTTTTAATAGATAGAGTGATTCAAGAGGAAGGTTTATGTATAATTTGTTAACCCGTGCGAAGCCGGGGCGGGTCGCTAGTAGATTATAAGTGCCTTCACCTTGCTTAGGGTGGTTTCCACCTGTCCAATGCCATTGCGTCTCACTCTCTCATTAAGCAAAATGTGAGACGCAATACACATTGGACTAAGAAATTGGGTGGAATACCACCTTTGATAAATTCTACTTTTTTTATTAAATCGTTATCTGGGTGTTATAATATACAAAAATCCAAATAAAAGGTGCAGGGCACCTTTTCTTTTAATGTTGGATTTTATACTCGCGCAAATAGACACGAAATTATTCGCGTTTTAATTTAAACTATAGTTACTCTCAAAAATAAAATATGACAATGCCAGTGAAATGTTACAAATTGCTTACAGAACCTGACGGAAATGGCGACACGATATGCCATATTGTATCATTAATATATTAATTGCATTTGGTCTACAATCGATAAGCAAAAGCGGTTTCTAAGTTGCACATTCATACTAATACCATAGAGAAATATAGTAAGACAAGAGTGCTCACTCCATACATCAGTTCAGACTATTCATTTCAGTGTCTACATCTAGCATCGAGTAGCGGAACTATCGGTACTGCTACTTGACGATAGATGTAGCAGTACAGATAGTTCCGCTACTCGATGCTAATAGTCTTTTTGGTACTAAAACTGATGTATGGAGTGAGCACTCTATGTATTTTTTTCTCTATGCTAATACATTTAATTAGCCCTCGCTGTACACCGTGTATTATTTTATGTCATTACTTTCTCAGGGTGTATTCCATATTCCATCTGTCCAATATGTTTGTCCAATCTCATGGCGTCTCACTCTGTCTCTCAAGCAAAATGTGAGACAAAACACACATTGGACAAAGAAATTGGAAAGGTGGAATACCACCCTCAGATATACGTGACAATGACAGTAAATATTATAGTTTTAATGAAAAACCTGCGCACGCGACTAACGGCCCGGCCTCGACTTGGCGCGGCGGCGAGTGACGACTTTAGGTGGGAGCGAAAGGTCAGAGCACTGTCTTGCTCCCACTTATAGCCGACGCCGACCGGAGTCGTGGCCGGGCATAAGTCGCCATAAGCAAGAATGGAAATTATGATTTCTTGCAACAATAACGAATTACCTTGTTAGGTATACACCGTGTTTTTATTGAATTCCGTTAACTTCGGGGTATGGTTAAGTACGTTTAAGATAACTAAATCTTGCTTTTAAAAAAAAAAAAATTAAGTTTAAAAAGTAATTAAATGTAGCATATAGCGTTGTTGTAACACGGGCATTACATTTAACTCAACCAAACAATTGAAATCTGTGACATATCAATGTCATTTCGAACATCGATCGACCGAGATTGTACTAAGTTTAGTAGCAAATGTATGAACTCATTCTAAACACTAATCAATATGTAAATCGGCCCTAAGGCAAGTGTACTCGCTTGTAGAGGCCTTATAGGAAAAAAAAAATTATTGATTATCTCCGAAATGGAGTTAATTAGAATATCGGTGTCTTTGAGAAAGTTACTTGATTTAAGCTCAGGAATGCACCGTTGAAATTAACGGAAAAAAAGCGGCCAAGTGCGAGTCGGACTCGCCCATGAAGGGTTCCGTATTTAGGCGATTTATGACGTATAAAAAAAAACTACTTACTAGATCTCGTTCAAACCAATTTTCGGTGGAAGTTTACATGGTAATGTACATCATATATTTTTTTTAGTTTTATCATTCTCTTATTTTAGAAGTTACAGGGGGGGGGGACACACATTTTACCACTTTGGAAGTGTCTCTCGCGCAAACTATTCAGTTTAGAAAAAAATGATATTAGAAACCTCAATATCATTTTTGAAGACCTATCCATAGATACCCCACACGTATGGGTTTGATGAAAAAAAAAATTTTGAGTTTCAGTTCGAAGTATGCGGAACCCCAAAAATTTATTGTTTTTTTTCTATTTTTGTGTGAAAATCTTAATGCGGTTCACAGAATACATCTACTTACCAAGTTTCAACAGTATAGTTCTTATAGTTTCGGAGAAAAGTGGCTGTGACATACGGACGGACAGACGGACAGACAGACAGACATGACGAATCTATAAGGGTTCCGTTTTTTGCCATTTGGCTACGGAACCCTAAAAATACGGTATAAAAGGTTAAGGGTCGGTTTCACCAAACCGTCTGTCACCGTTAAAGCGTTCGCTAAATTGTATAGTTTGGGAAATTCCATTCTTTGATTCTACACTGCGGATTGACGTTGATCAGTCCGCTAAATGGGGTTGGTGCAACTAGCCCTAAGACTACAACTTACTATTCCCTTTACTCAACGATCGTATGATATAAAGTCTAATTTTTGATTCGGTAGACTAAAATGACATTTCATAGTATGAAATGACATTTCATACTATGAAATTACATTTCATACTATGAAATTACATTTTATGTTCATACTATGAAATGTCATTTTAGTCTACCGAATAAAAAAAATAGACTTTAGAGGTGTCCAGCGAGGTAATTAAGGACTAATAAACGAATAACTTTTAATACGCTCAATCATCTAATGACGCTAACACATATAAGCAAAGTCATTTCATAAACCAGATAATCTAGTGTCATTGCCTACTTAAACCGTTAAAATAATATCTCAAACGCAAACACTATCGAAATCAGTCAGTATCTTAACAATTAAAGGACCTTAAACACATCACCTTTTAGGAAAATCGAGATTGTCAAAACTAATTTGCCTGCGGGCTCTCATTTTAGCTGCCTCTTCGAATGAAGGCATCGAATTCGATTTGTAGAGGCCTGACTTATCCAGCATGCTGAAACCACTGCTGCTGTTGGAACTAGAGTCTACATTGATAAGTTTGTCTTGGAGGACGTTTTTGGAACCGCTTCTTGGTTGGTCCTGTTTGAAGGAACCGTTACAGTTCTCTTTAATTTGTGATGTTAGTGTACTAGGTGCGGCCTGTCTTGCCTTGAACTGTTGGTAAGCATTGGCGGAGATGTACCCAGAGAGTTTACTGTTACCGTCGTTGGCTAACTTCATTTGTTCTTCTTGGAAACAGTCCTCGATGCTGCGACCTTGGATGATCGCGAACACGTATTGGCGGGCGAGTCTGAAAACATGATGTTTAATTAATAAAATGTATAAAAAGTTGAGTTCAAAGTTGAACTAAGGGTCTCCCCAAACTTATCGACGCGGAATCGGCAATGCCAATAGAAATGAAACTTTATGTCCACGCAATAAGAGCGAAAAAGACGCCGACGCGTCGGCCGTCGACGGCCGAACGGAGCCGAACCGAACCTTACCTGTTTATGCTGTTTACTATCGGCTTTCGCCGAATCCGCGTCGATAAGTATGGGGAGACCCTAAGTGTGATAAGGTAGAAAGTCGCCTTGCACATTTTATCTTGTTTAAGTAATTAAATTGGGGTTAATAAATACAACTGATAATGCATTTAATAAATATGAATACAAAACCAAGCAACTGGATTTCTTCTTTCAATAATATTACAAACTTAGGAAACTGGCTTCCTCCAATCCCGGTTTATACCACCACCAGGTGACCAATACCAGGAGGTGACTTACCATCAGACGAGATTGCGGTCAAATGCTTTCCTTTATCCAATAAAAAAAATCAACTAAGCATGTCTTACCATGGCTTGATATAAACATTTAAAATACAAAACTACCTTCGCTTGTTCAGTCACCATCAGATATATCGGAGCGGCCAACGCTTTGACAATATAGGCGTGTTAAGATATTTGTGAGCGCCTTGACCGCTCCGATATATCTGATGGCGACTGTTCCTTCGAGAGTTCGAGCCCCGTGTTTTGCGTTAGTCAGCCATCGCGAACGGTTCGTGATAAAGCTGAATTTATTTAATACTTACGTGAGCATGGTTTCTTAAGTGGACAGGATGATACAAACTTATCAGCATGAGGCGGCATTGTCAACAGCCAGCCAAGGGCTTCGGCCTTGTACCGGTTTTGATGCTCCTTCTCTCTCTCTCTTTACCCCTTTTCTACCCTTCGGGTGTAGGCCTCCTTCAGTTTACACTATACTTACTTGGGCATGGTCCGAGGTGGATAGCTTGGGGAAGGCTTGGCAGCGCAAGGCGGCAGCGGGCAGCGTCAACAGCCGGCGAGTAAGTCTCGGCTGCAGCATACTTTCAGGAGTTGACATACACCAGCCGCGCAATTTGCAGTTTACACAAGAGTTCGTCAGAGGACCCCAGGCTCCCATGAACCGTGGCAAAATACGCAGTGGCAGAGTACGCATTTCAAGTGTGGAGCCCTTATTTTATCAAGGATATTGACATGTTGGAGAAGGTTCAACGTAGTTTCACCAAAAAACCGAAGAAACTCAAAAACATGTCCTATGAAGAAAGACTACACTTCCTAAAGCTCACAACCTTGAAGGAGCGTAGAGAGCGTGGAGATCTGATCGAGACATATAAAATACTAACCCAACACTATGATCTCAAAGACTTCCATAAGATGCTAGAACGCAATAATAACAACCGTCTGAGAGGTCATCAGTATAAGCTGGTGTCTCGCAGGTCCTACAATAATCCTCATAGACACTTCTTTAGCAACAGAGTGGTCAAAGCTTGGAACAAACTCCCAGAAGACGTAGTATCGGCCCAAAGTGTCAATGAGTTCAAGAACAAATTAGATAAGCACAACGCAAATTCTACTCAGCACGGAAAACTCTGTTGATGACTCTGGATACAGGCATTATCAGTTATTTCAACTGCCTGCCTGCTTTATAAATAATAATAATAATAAAATGCCGGGGAAACGCGAGGAAGAAGACAAGAGTTCGTCAGACTCACTTGAGCATGGTTTCAGAGGTTGACAGCTTAGGCGAGGCGAACTTGGCAGCGTGAGGCGGCAGTGTCAACAGCCGGCGAGTGAGCCTCGCTAGGGCTTCAGCTTTCTCGCGGAAGCCGGCGGAGGACATGCGCCACCCGTGCACGCGGAGCGCCTCTGACACCGCCCATAGGAGTTTCTGAAATATTTATACGGATTTGTTAGGCTACCGCAAAGCACTTCATTCGTTCATTCGGAAGTTCAGAGTGATTGAGGGGCAAATACACGACACGATTTTCACCATACTGACGTTATACAAGGTGTCCCAAGAAGTAGTGATATACTGAAGCTGGGAGGTAGAGGACCTAGAGGGCTATCTGAATCACCCCCATGTATGTTCCGCGATTTTTCGTATTTTCGGAGTTATGATTTTTTTTAATTTTTCACCTATCGCCGAGTACGATGAGATTTTTATTTATGGTGACGTGAATTATTGCGGTAGATGCTTGATTTTTTTTGTGTGCTAAGCTGATAGATAGGCCAATTCAGTATGGTAACATTTACTATCGTTAGATCTTTGAATGGAATTTAAAAAAAAATTAATGCCAAGAAAGATTAAATTACCCAGTATGTTTTATTTTTTTAAGCGGCCTTGAAGTTGTGAACATACTGGGTAATTTTATTTTTCTTAGCATTAATTTTTTTTTAATTCCATTCAAAGATCTAACGATAGTAAATGTTACCATACTGAATTGGGCTATCTATCAGCTTAGCACACAAAAAAAATCAAGCATCAACCGCAATAATTCACGTCACCATAAATAAAAATCTCATCGTACTCGGCGATAGGTGAAAAATTATAAAAAACCATAACTCCGAAAATACGAAAAATAGCGGAACATACATGGGGGTGATTCAGATAGCGCTCTAGGTCCTCTACCTCCCAGCTTCAGTATATCACTACTTCTTGGGACACCTTGTATATTATCTGGATCTGAGCATATTTTTGCAAAGGATGATCAGTGTAAGGTCAGATTCCCTTGAGAAGAAAAATAACACTATATGTGGCAAATTAGGTTGATTTTTCATGGACCTGACAGGTTCACTACTAAGGAAAGGCCGAAAAATGAGACTAACTGAATCAAACAGGCACAGATAGTATCTTATCAGATTCGTGCAGAGCTCTTATTTAGAGAGAATTAACAGAGCGTGTAGGAATCATTATACTAGTCTAGGAAACTATCTAATGTGTAAAAAAACTAGTCTCACCTTCTTATGAGTTTCATTTAACTCCACAGAATTCCGTCTAGTAAAAACTTCAGACGCCCGTCGATTCATGACATGCGGAGGCATGCTCCCGATCGTGTCCCCGCCGAACGACAGACTCTTCGCTATCTTACTTCTATTGCTCTCTGGTTGCTCATCCAAAGCAAGCAGTTTACGCTTTAAGAAATGATCGCTTTGAGTCCCATCAGCACTTTTTGTTTCAGCACTCCTATCGGGGGACGAGAACAGGGCTCGCTTGGACTTCATAGCTTGAAGCGGCACTGATGTGCTAGCAGTGCTTGGTATCGACTTTCTATTCTCTGGACTGACAAATAAAGCTCTTTTTAGAGTCTCACGTGTCGGCTGTGATCTCGTCATACTGTCAGAATCCATAAGTAATCTTCTCATTATCTTCTTGCGGCTAGAGCCTCCGCTTCTGGTCTTTGGGGTTTTGGCCGGAGTCTTTTTGCCTGGAGTCTTGCGGCTGGGCGTTTTCTTGCCCGGTGTGCGTCTAAGGCGGGGACTTTTCCTTTCAGCGGAGTTGATCAGCTTCCTGTGTGGGAAATAACTTCAAATTGTTTGTGTTAGTTAGATACCTGATCAGAGAAAAATACAAGGACTGTTTTAGTTATTTTTGTGTGTTTATTTTACTTACTTTTTATCAATGAGGACCATTTTAGCAGTGCCTGCTTGAGCCTTTTCATTGATAGTAGCAGCACTGCAAAATGCTTGTCGTCGGCGCGCCAAATGTGATAAACGTCTACCTGGCGACTTTGCTTGTGCCATCCTGAAAAAAATTACTCGGATTTAATTGTAACTCTTTTAAACGAGACATAGGAAGTAAGAATAACGAGAGGTAAGAAGCAACAATGATGCAAGATTGGTGAGTGGTGAAGTTTCATATTACAGCTAAGTGTTTTAGTTTCACAAGTCATTTGATGTGTAAAGCCGCGTCTCGATATCGCGCGGCAAACTATCGAACATAGGCTCGCGCGGCTGCCGCGCGATTTCGAGACACGCCTTTAGAGTTTAGATATGCTTACTTGAGGCGAAGTGCCTTCCTCTTATGCGCACTGCTAGGCGACTGGTTCCCTCCGGAGTAGACATTAACACTGGTTTCGGTCTCAGCACCAACATATCTCTCTCCGTAGCGCAATGCCAGCATTTCCATCCTCTCGGAGTAGCCTGTCACATTGTAACTGAAACAAATTAACAATAATAATGGCTGGATCAAGGGTTGGATGCAGAAGGAAGTATTTTATAGTAATTTTATTTATTTGCCTTCAAATTCCTTATAATAACAATTTCTAGCCTAAGATCAAAGATAAATTAAGGTATTATTGAAAACTTATTATGTCTAAGCAGTCTAAGTTGCATAAAAATGTTACACAAAACTAATAAAATTAGGTCGGCAATGAAAACAAAGATTAGAGTTGTGTATTGTGTGACCTATTTAAGAAGTATAATGAAAATCCTAATAAGAACTGCTTATCTGTATTTGTACTTTGACATAATAATTATTATTCAAGATAATGGTAACCAAGCCTAGTTAATTATGTGAATAAGATAACCAAGTTATGGTGTGATAATGATATAGTAAATAATAACAAAATCAATTTTATTCATTTTCACCACCTTGAAAAATAAATGTATAGATCAGGGATGTTGCGGATGCAGATTTTTTGACATCCGCGGATGCGGATGCGGATGCGGATGCGGATATTTAAAGGCTCACATCCGCGGATGCGGATGTCAAGATTAGGTACTTAGAAAACGTCAAATATTACATTTTTAGTATTTTTTAATTAAAAAAACCGAAACGTTTAGTATTTGAGCAAGAATATAGGTGAGCGTTTTCCAAAAAAAGTGTACATGTCATTCATGTCTTCAAAATATTGACTTCTTGGGCTCATTTTACTCCGAATCATTTGTACATTCACGCCTCATACATGAAAAAAGTGTCCCAAAATGTTGTATGAAAAAATTTTTTTCCAGTGTGTTCATACAAATAAAAAAAAAATTCATACAAGAATGTGACGATCAGGAAAGGAAATTTTTGGACACATTTTTTTATGTATGAGGCGTGAATGTACAAATGATTCTGAGTAAAATGAGCCCAAGAAGTCAATATTTTGAAGACATGAATGAAATGTACACTTTTTTTGGAAAACGCTCAGGTGCGTTATATTTAAATATCTGGGTGACCGAGCTTCGCTCGGAAAACATATAAAAACTCGAAAATGCGCGTTTTCCCAGAGATAAGACCTAGCTAGATCGATTTTTCGCCCCCGAAAACCCCCATATAGCAAATTTCATCGAAATCATTAGAGCCGTTTCCGAGATCCCCGAAATATATATATAAATAAACAAGAATTGCTCGTTTAAAGATATTAGATAGATAGATAGATATAAACAGCAACTTCGCCGACTTTTCTGGATCTAGCTAGACGATTTCGTTATAGGTAATGACGAAATTACCTAATATAGCACTTACGCCGCCGCTAAGACGTTCCTGTACCGACTTGTTCGACATCCGCATCCGCATAAGCTCCGCATTGATTTTATGCGGATGCGGATGCGGATGCGGATGTTGAAAATAATGCGGAAGTTCCGCGGTTGCGGATGCGGATGCGGATGTTCGCAACATCCCTGGTATAGATACATACAATCTGTTTATGGCTAAGAAAGCGATGGCAGATGAAAGTAAACACAAAAATAAAAATCATTTTCGATGCAATATCCTTGCGCACCAAAAGGCCAGTGTAGATGTGCGCGCGAGGCACGGCTACACTGCGTATGCTCGCTCTATGTGGACCTAGCCAGGTGCTAGAAAAATTGTGTTCACTTAACTCAATATAAAATCTACAACAATACTTACTAAACATCATAATGCCTGCATTTCAACAAATTAGGCCATGCTGTTTCCTTAGCCTCCGCTTCACTGCACATCTCAAGCACAATACTCTTATCATTCGCACTAGTGTCCAATTCATACTCAGGCTTATCCTCTCGTCTAGAAGACGTTGCAGTTGCCTCTATTGATACTGTCGGTATTTCCACAAAGGATACTCGCTTAGTTGGAGTAACAGGGATAATAGGTTCATGGTCAACTTTAACCTCATTATTGAATGCTGGTAAGAAACAGTAGTATTTCTTTAGCATCTCTGAGACATCTGTGCGTAGAGTTGTGACTGATGGTGGTGGTAGAATGCCTTGGAGCTTTTCCTGGTTAAAAAGTAAAAAGTTGCTTGTACATTTTGCAATTGATATAAATAAATAAATATTATAGGACATTTTTACACAAATTGACTAAGCCGCATGGTAAGCTCAAGAAGGCTTTTTATGAATATAATATGAAAATTCTCTACAGGATGAGTAGTTAATAGCCTAAAGAAGTAAACATCATGATTGTTATGAAATTCTTAATTTAATGAACACTTACACTACAACTGAAACTCATCCTTTAAGAAATAAAATAGCAGATTTGTATCTCCGACTACCGAAATGTAAAGAAAAAATGACTCAAAATGCTCACCTCCATTTTCTTAACCTTCTTCTTATCATGCTGTTCATGGTTCTTCAAAAAGCTCCAAAATGGTTCAGGTGCTGCACTGGCTTGGGCATCTTCATCATCTGAACAGAACATATCTGGGGAGCGCACACCACTATCAAACGAGGCTTCTAAAGACGAGTAACTTTGGTCATTACTCCATTTTGTACTTTTATCTTCCGGCCTCGGAAATATACTCTCTTTTCTGGAGAAATCTTCATACTGTGAATCAACAGTACTCTCAGTACCTTTAGTACTCCTGTCATCAGATATGTCGCTAGCAGCGGGCGTGTGGCAGCTCTTCTCTTCAAAAGCAATGCCAATATTTTCACTTATATTAGAACTATCTGATTCTTGAGATTTATCATCTAAATCCAGCCCAGCACTAGCAGTGAGAGCAGTTATAGGGTCAACAATGGGCTTCAGCTTCTGCACGTGTTTTATGGTGCCGTTAAATGACAATTCGCTGATCGGCAATTTGAAGACGCTTTCGGAATGACTTACGTCACGAAGCATGTCGACTGCATTGTTACTGTTTTCCATAGTAGAGGTTATAAAAATAGGCTGTTTAAAACAGCTGGATTTAGAGTCATCCGAAGATACGGGGACGTCGGCCGGGTCAGATTTGTTGGTGAGGTTGTGGTCCACCGTAAAGGAAGAGCTTTCATTCAGCGATGGCGCGAGCGATGTGCAAGGAGAGCCAATTTTGCTAATATCTGCTATCAAACTACCCTTCTCTGCAGTATTTTCATTTAGACCCAAAGAAACACAGTCAACTTGGGCGCTATCGTAATGTTTACTATCCTCTTTAATATTCGTTTGGACAGCAGCTGACAAGTCTGTGTTACCTCCAATATTTGGGTTTTCGTAGTCACAGTTACTTAATAATGAAACTGGATCGGGTTCGATTTGTTCACGGAAAGTATCCACTACGTTGAAACTTCTCATGTAACGCTCATACAAATAAAAACTATCACTCATAGAACGACAATTTGAGTCTTCAAACGATTCCATTACCACCGCATTTTCTCCACAATGGATGTGGTAGAAATGGGGTATTTTACACTAACATTATGAAATCGTATTAGAAGTAATACAAAACATTAATTATAGTTCACTTTGTCCCGAAATGAAATTAAAAACGCAATCGAAAAAGTAACTGCAACAAACCCGCCATCCCTCCAGCCGCACCATAAATGTATATAGCTAATTTCTATATTTTTTGGTGCAAGCTCAGAACCATAAACAGTGTAGACTTTATAGCCTTAACACACTACCGCACCGCATCGTGACCATGGTGCACTGACAGGACGGCACCAGCCCATCAACACCGCATAGCATAATAAATTAAGAACGTAGGTACTTGTTACCAACGTTGAGGTAATACGTGTTAATTTTTTTATTGTAATTTAGACAAAATAACTTTAGCTGTTATTTAAATGGGGGCATAGATATAATATTTGTAAAGATGGACCCTAAGCGAGCTGTCACTGTTGCCACTTTGTGTTTATGTACGATTAACAATATGTAATCACCTTGCTGTGGCCATGTCGATAAAGTCATATCGATAAACCATCGACATTTCTTGCAATTTGAGTTTTACTTGAAAAGTTTACCGATACCTAAAATGAACAAAAAACGGTTTTACTCTTTATCGTGGTCATCAGATCACGATTTTATCGTCACGCCACAGCAGGGAACGAAGGGAAAGTTCAGATTTTTAATTACAATACATAAATACGTACTAAAATATGTGTTCCGCAATAATTGAATCATTTTATTATATTATAATATATATTCATAATCCATTAGCATTTCAATTTTGTTTATTTTTAACGAAGAAATTGAAGCTTTAATTAATCGCTTTTCCGTTCCGCTGTGTAGCGTTTATCGATATATAACATGATTAAAATCGACTTTTTACGTCCCTAAAAATGCACACATTGACGATTTTACGCACACATACACAGCTTTGTAACCACCAAAACGGCAACAACTGGATTTGAAGTTCGTCTTGTCAACAGTATAGTTGTCCTTTTTTGACAAGTCGCATTTTCACAAGAGGGAGGAGAGAGAAGTGATACTAGTTCCTGCGCCGTCAAAGAGAACAGACACGTTGGGGCCTTGAATGGGGGCCAAATCTTTAAGGAAATGTGAAGTTTGTGGTGCCAGGCGTGTAAGAAGACTAACTACTGACGTATTTTTGGCCAGATTTCCACTTGATCTGTACAGGTCGGTAAACTGATGTTTGTATGCTATATTTTCATTTTTAACCTTGAGTCGTTAACAGTTACTAATTTAATTAGTTTGAATTAGTTTTAGTCGTGTACAATCCATGATTAAAACGAAAATATTCTGTGAATATTCTTCTTGAGTAAAAAACTAGGTAACCTAAGACACGAATAGTGTACGACCAATTTATCGATAATCCCTTTATTTCAGATGTCGATTGTAAAAATGTTACAAGAGGTCTTTGGAGTTTTATTAAATAATACTGGAAGGCACTTTTAGATCGGTATCACATTATTTATTTATTTAATTTACAAGCACAAACTATGACTTTACATTACGACAGATGGAAATAGAGTGATTGACGTTCAGAAGTTTGATTTACATCGATATTCAAACTTGAGCTTCTATATTTAAAATAAACATGTCAAGCCAGTGTCGACTGCACATACAACCTCTTCACATCAACATCGATTATGGGAAAAGCTTACAGGAAATGAGGATTTGGCGTATTTACCTATTCAAAAGCTGAAACAAGTTCATTAATTTGTAGAAATCATTCTCCATCCAGTGCCTTCAATAAAAAAAGCGGCCAAGTGCGAGTCGGACTCGCCCATGGGGTTCCGTATTTAGGGGTTTTATGACGTGTTAAAAAAAACTACTTACTAGATCTCGTTCAAACCAATTTTCGGTGGATGTTTGCATGGTATATGTACATCATATATTTTTTTTTAGTTTCATCATTCTCTTATTTTAGAAGTTACAGGGGGGTGGGGGGCACATTTTACCACTTTAGAAGTGTCTCTCGTGCAAACTATTCAGTTTAGAAAAAAATGATATTAGAAACCTGAATATCATTTTTGATGACCTATCCATAGATACCCCACACGTATGGGTTTGATGAAAAAATTTTTTTTGAGCTTCAGTTCTAAGTATGGGGAACCACCAAAATTTATTGTTTTTTTTTTCTATTTTTGTGTGAAAATCTTAATGCGGTTCACAAAATAACTTACCAAGTTTCAACAGTATAGTTCTTATAGTTTCGGAAAAAAGTGGCTGTGACATACGGACGGAGAAACGGACAGACAGACAGACAGACCGACATGACGAATACATAAGGGTTCCGTTTTTTGCCATTTGACTACGGAACCCTAAAAAGAGAAACAGATTAAAAAGGAATGCGCGCGAATTTATAAGTGCATACTTGAATAATAAACTATCGTATCATTATCATGTAAAATAAAATTGTTTATATATTTTGCTTTTTTTTATTAATCCACGTGATTCTCAAAATGTACTGTTACAGTAGTAAAGTAAATACAGCGGCATGTATCGCACATTTATCGATATCGATAAACAGCAGCTACTGGAAGTGTCGAGCCCTAGCGTTTTTTTGTGTTGGTAGTATTAACATGTATTTGGTGTGCAGGGTTGGGCAAAATACTGGCTTCCACGTATTTGAAATACAAATTACAAAATACATTTTTAAAAGTATTTGAAATACAAAATACAAACTACTTTGGTGACGGGTATTTGAAATACAAAATACAAATTACAGTGTTTAAAATAATGTATTTCAATTACAAAATATACCTTTATTTATTTTTTTGTTTAGCATTTAGTTTTAACGTTAACGAATATCCTTTCATATAAACTTATAGGGTCATTGCGCTAGTTTTCGTCCAGCTCTAGTTTACGTCCACTTGACGAAATTTGAATATATTATATACCTACATTCCTGCACAAATTTGGACTGATTTCAATCCTTATGTCTAAGGCGTCTAAGCAATATATCTGTCTACATATAAAGGAAAAAAGTTCGCAAAAAGGAAGCGCTGGTGGCCTAGCGGTAAGAGCGTGCGACTTGCAATCCGGAGGTCGCGAGTTCGAACCCCGGCTCGAACCAATGAGTTTTTCGGAACTATGTACGAAATATCATTTGATATTTACCAGTCGCTTTTCGGTGAAGGAAAACATCGTGAGGAAACCGGACTAATTCCAATTACGGCCCTAGTTTACCCTCTGGGTTGGAAGGTCAGATGGCAGTCGCTATCGTAAAAACTAGTGCCAACGCCAATTACTGGGATTAGTTTCCAAGCGGACCCCAGGCTCCCATGAGCCGTGGCAAAATGCCGGGACAACGCGACGAAGATGAAGATTTCGCAAAAAGTAGTAAATTAAAAATGAAATATATATTTGATAATCCGTCAAGTCGTCGAAAACTAGTGCATGGACGGAAACTACTGCAATGACCCTATCCCCTAGATTTAAACGAAAAGTTCCACGCAGAAGTTGACCTAATATAAATCCAGTATCCAGCCAATGAAAATTGTATCTCGGCTGGATCGGAGGTTCGCGGTCGGCTCACAGCTTGTGCGAGAGATTAGACATTTTAGGATTATAGAATTTAATAAAATGTATTTATAGAAATGTATTTTGAAGCTTGAAGTATTTGAAATACAAAATACTAAATACATGTGAGTGCAGTATTTGAAATACCAAATACAAAATACTTTTGAGGTAGTATTTGAAATACAAATACAAAATACTAATTTGTATTTCAAATACGTATTTCAAATACATGTAATTGAAATACTGCCCAACCCTGTTGGTGTGTTGGCACAATGTACGTTCATAGTTCGGTTCAAGGCTTGTTCGAGAGTGCCGACTCTTAAAACGTAGTGATTTAATTCTCTTTGGATGGCACCACGTATATATACTCAATTCTCAATATTTTATTGCAATTTCACAAAGTAATTGTACAGGTGGTGAAGTTATAAGCTAGGTGTTTGTGAACCCTGTTGGGCACTGCAATATATATACTATTTACAATTCATTACTCTACTCTATATAATTTACATTGTAGACTAATTGATAATTTAATTAATTAGTGTAAATCAATGATTCAAACCTTAGAATCAATTAATAGTTTTTTGCTATACTTGGTCAAGCAGATCTTGTTAGTAGAAAAAGTTGGCAAATTTGAAAAATTTAGGCGCGAAGGGATATCGTCCCATAGAAAATTTGAATTTCGCGCCTTTTTTTACTGACAAGATTTGCTTGACCAGCTTTAAATAGATTTGACGACGTGTCGTATCGTGTGAAAAGTCTTATTAGATTGAGATCTGATCTGTCAAAACTTGCAAATTATTCATTTCATTTTTCGTGTTTCTTCGTTTTCGTTTCTAGCGTTGACTGGTTTACGTGCTTGTTTCGTCGGCATATTTGGTGTTTCACGTAAATATAAGAAACTTACAACCGATTTCTTGAACGCTTTCAAATATAATATATCACCCGCAGTTGCGTATGCGCATGTCAGTAAACAGTCCGCCGATGTGATTTTCTAATTGTACCACCAATTGCAATTTAACCGGATTCCGTATTTGTATTCTATTGCCTTTGAATTGGAGCGGTATAAATATATTCAAGAGTAGGTAAGTTTAGTAATTTATATGTGTTTGGGTGGGTACTTATTGAACTGATTGCTATTATACCGATAATGAATAAGTTTTAGCCGTAGCTCAGGTAAGAGTAACTTATCATTTATCAACAAATCTTTCTACTTAATTAGCACTCAATGTGTAGTTGTTACATATATGTTGAGTAAGTAACATCAGGTACCTAATATGTAAATGTGTGTATCTTTAGATTAGAAAAAGTAGGTACCTACAATTAATAAGCGAAACTAAAACTCGCAATTCCGATTTTTTATGGAATACCTTGTCTATGGAATCTTACTTGAATACTTTCTTAGGGCTTATTCTATTCTTATTACAATGATAATCATATTTATTTAAACTTGTAAATTGTAAATAAATCATAGTGTTAGATAGTTTTCTAATCAGAATACAAGTCAGACAAACAAACCACCTATCAATTACATTGGTGTGGATTGGATATTTGTCAGCTCCGTGGCCCTCATATCAGCCTATGATTGCACTGACCTCTGCACCTTATACTGCCCACATTATCTATAAGGTATAAAGAAGTCAAAATGATGTATTTATGTTTGCTGCACTCCATATACCTTGTTTATTGTAAAATAATTACCCGGCCAAACAAAAATAGCTCTTAATGGTAAATTATCTCAATATTGTGGACAGTACATTATTACATTATAAAGGTGATAACAGTGCACTGAGTTTTTCTATACTAACAGCATGCATGAATGAAATGTAAAGTTTTTATAAGTGGTGTGTGTTGTTGGTTCTAGACTTACTTGGAGGTAAGATAGTTATACATATTTGTAATTTAAGTGCTATTTATATGAGTGAACCCTTAAAATATAATTTTAATGCTAGGTAAAAATATTGGTACATTTTATTTCTGCCTAAAACAGTAATAATGAATTTCTACACAACATTTTTGTAGGTAAGATTATTTTCCTTTTAAACAATGTCCTGTTATCCTGTACCTAAGCTTCTTGAGCCAGGTGTATTTTAATTTATTAGCTACATATCCAATTTCTGTTAAGTGTTAAAGTATTTCAGGAACTATCAAAATGTTACTGGTTTCGGAATATCAGATAGTGAAAATGGAAAGCAAACTTTAATAAACATAGTTATTATTCATTAAGCATTTTAGTAGATAAGTTATGAAATGCCTTACTAGCTCTGCGATTAGACTTAGACCCTGACTTATGACCTCTGACACTATACTATGCTTACTTAAACTAACTTCTTTATAATGCTGAGTACCTGATTACTGTACAATAATTATGGCAATTATATGCCATTAATTTTTTTATTATTAGTAAGTGGTTTTATCAGTTATTAACCCTTAAACTTTTACTTTAATTATGTAGGTACCTGACTTGAATTTTTAGTCGCTATTGGCGACATGTTAAGCAGTTTAAACAGTTTAAAATATGTCTCACGAAAGTTTAATATTGATGTAGGTACCTACTGATTAATTATACTGAAGCACAGGAAAAATATAATATTAATTAGTGATGTACCGACTATTGATTTGGCCGACTAGCCGACTAATCGGCGCTGGGATGGCCGATTAGTCAGCTAGTCGGCCAGATCATTAAGTTTCGTCTAAGTTCGGTTTAGGTGCACTTAAAAACAATCGTTTTATCCCTTTCGTCCCGCTATTAATATCATAATATACAGTAACGCTAAAAATAAAAAATAAATCCTAAGGCTATATTTCATAGGACAACAGGACAATCGGACATAAGAAAGCGACCACACGGACCACGGTCTCAAACAATAGTTTTCGTAAGCACCCTAAATAGGAATTTGGGTAATATTGGTGAAAAGCTTATGGTAAATATTTGCTGTTTATTTCTTTTTGCCCTGTTTTTCTGTCACTTATAAAGTGCCGACTAATCGGCCATTTTTGCCGACTAGTCGCCGACTACAAATGAGGCCGGATAGTCTGCTTTCCCGACTAGTCGGTACATCCCTAAGATTAATGCAAAAATAGTTATCAACTTTTTGTAGCTAGTATTTTACATTACCTGATGTATAGTGTTATTCATAAACGTACTACAGGCCTCAATTATCTATTAATCATTTGTCTTAATCAATCATTTTGCCGTACTTATTTGTAAGAAAGGGAAAAAACGTAAATTAAATAATAGGCTAGATGACAAATTTTCATTTATGGTATCAATCGATCAGGATTGTTTTTAGGATCAAATGTCTCCATGGAACCCATTGCATTACAGCAATACAAAAGTCAGAAATTAAATTGTACAACGGGACTTAATCGCGTATCTAAATTTTTAAGATTTACCTCCGACGTTTCGAGGACGGTGTTGTCCCCGTGGTCTCGGAGAAGACTGGCTTAAGTTGACATCAGCATCTTCTAACCGCGCGAGTTTTTCGAACTACCCGCACTTGGTCTTGTTTATCCGCTTGAACGTTTTGCGCACTAAGTCCCGTTGTACAATTTAATAACATAATGTGTAATAATCGTGAAAGTTTAAATCAGTGTTAAAGTCAGAAATGATAGTCAAAGTCCGACGGTCGTACTTCACTCGCGGAACGCTCATAAGAAATTGATATTTTACTAGATTTTGTTATTAAATTGAACTGAATTGTCATCATCCCTATTGAGGCTTGAGTTTTATGAATATATACATATGAATTAGTTAAATTATGTTTTACCCCTTTCTTACATGTAAGTCAAAATGACAGATAAAGACAAACGATGCATGGCTAAGCTAACTCTTTGTAATGCGTCTATGATTAACGCCGTAAGTGATTAGTTCACAATTTCCGCGTAGGTAATAAAACATGTAGTGAGGCACCTAATGAGTTTATCGCTTTCTAACACCTTTGAGTTCATTAAAACGTAATGTTTTATTATAAGTTTTATGGCTATTTTATGACTAGCTCTCTTATAACGGTTCTTCTACCAAGTTGCCGCTAGCCTGCCCTAGCTCTGCTGAATTATTTAATTTTTTCCAGCCATGGAACTCGTAGCGCTGGTGAAAGAGGGCTTCCAAAATGTCGCGGAGCATGCAGCCAGTTACAAGTTCGGACAAACGGTGCTCCGACATGTGGACAAGGCGCTTTGGGTCCTGGAGAAATGCGCACGGTGGGCCGTGCCCCCGCCATGTAAGTTTTTAAAACATAAAATATTTAAAATGTGAAGGAACCTAACGCATCCGCACGTCGCTCCGGTGTGCGTACGAGACATCGTTATATAGGTACTCACATAGCGCTGTCTTATCAGTTTGATAACCACGGCATATCTCTTTCACTCTCCAACTGCTCTAGCTGTATTATCGTTGCCATGGTAACGGCTTTAATCTCCCTTTTGCGCTTTGTATATGAAATTCAGCATGTGAAATAATTCAAGATTAACCTTAAAGAGTCCACATTGAACAAAACATACGGAGCGGGTAATTAAGTATGACGCTCTGTCAGCAAATATCCACATATGTCAAAGTTTGCTCAAGTTTCGCCTTTAGTAACCCTTCAGAGTCATTATACAGAATGAAGCTTTTATAAATATGTCTTGTTTTTCTCCTAGTGGACCCAGAAGAAAGGCCTCAACCAGAGCTCGTCCGCCCCCTGCCGTGGGTGTTCTTTTTAATGATGCTGGTAGCCCTAAGGATTACGCGCGAGTCTATATCGCTCGTAAACTTAGTGCTGGGCAAGCCACCGCTTCGATCTGCCGATGTTGTAAGTTTTTATAACTAAGAGCCACCCCACACTAGCGTCTTTTGAGCGTCGGCGTCTAGTCAGCGCTATGGGAAATGGCGTCGCTGCCTAGTTTCGCCAACGTTGCTTCGAGCAGCAGCCATAGATAGAGTTGACTAGACGCCGACGCTCGGGAGACGCTCAGTGGCGGATTTCCAATCTTGGCCGCAATAGGCCCCAGGCCCCGCCCTTTTTCTCAGGACCCACCATATAGACTGCCGCCCCGCATATCTGTGCTATAACCGCGAACATCGAAGTTCGCAAATTGCGGGCATCTTTCTCTATCACTCTAATTCTGATTGGAGTAAAAGAGAAAGTTCCCCGCAATTTGCGTATTTCGGTTTTCGCGCTAGGGCCTGGCCTCTATACTGTGCCTAAAGGCAAACCCGCTACTGGAGACGCTAGAGTTAGACCAAGAAAAGTCTGCAACGATTTTGATAGCCCACGCAGTGCAAGTGTTATTTACACGTCATAAATTCATAGAAGTTTGACGTTTAAAATGACACTTGCACTGCGTGGTCTATCAAAATCGCTGCAGACTTTTCTCGGACTCTAGTGTGGTGGGTGGCCCATAGTTGTAAGTTTTGTCTGCCTCCTGCATAATGAATATGAAGGAGTTTACTTAATATAGTTATTATAAATAATGTCAATGAACTGCGAATGTATACATAAGTTGATCCCCGATTTTCTAGCTTAATTAAGCAAATTAATCTTTGAACTAAACTCATTTATCACATGACCCAGGTCATATCCGCGTGTAAACGGAACTTTACCACTAATTAACATGATGTTTCAATCCTCATATAAAATATGCGTGGGCGTATTATATAGACAACTTTGTACACGGTCGAGATCATAAATGTATGTCATTATCTCATTGACCCAAGGTTTTATTGCTGTGCACTTTTCTTTTAACAGTCAGCTACTTATACTGACATCATTTTAACAAATCCTACCTCAATATGGTCGCGAGGTTGCGTTGTGTTATCATGTAATTGCTATAGACCCTTCTGGTCTCGATCATCAGATTAGCTTGATGTTATCACAATATTGCATTGTCACTGGCCTTTCAAAAGTACATATACCAAATTTGAGCCCTATCGAACGCCAAGAAGTACTTAGTTCTAATTTAGTTTCCAACATTCGGCTCACACAGGTTTAGATTAATAAAAACGTGTAATATATATATCTATATACCTACTTAACCTACTTGTAAAATAGAACAACCTAATTTGATACAACACTAAATCACTGTTTACAAGTTTTACAACCAAGTAACCCTATTCCAGGTGACATACATACAAGGCAAACGCCGCTATCTGCGCACCTTGAAGTACCAGGGCAACAGGATGATGAGGGCCCGTACGGGCACGTCCCATGAGTCCTGGTACAGCGGGCTGAGGACGCTCTTCGAGTTCACCATGTGCTTTAGAAGACAATCAGTGCATTATGGCAACAACAATACTACTAGAGTCAGCAACAATGATGAAGTCTTGGTAAGTGTATCTTTATGAATTGATTGGTTTGGTTGTTGTATTAGTACCAGGGCAACATAATGATGAGAACTCGTATGGCTACGACTTGCGAACCGTGGTACAGCGGGATGCGGTCGTTCTTCGAGTTTACGATGTGTGTAGAAGACAGTCGGTGCACAATGGCAACAACAATACTACTAGAGTCAGCAACAATGATGAAGTCCTGGTAAGTGTATCTTTATTCATTGGTCTAGCAGGTTTGGTTGTTGCATTAGTACCAGGGCAACAGGATGATAAGGGCCCGTACGGCCACGACCCATGAGCCCTGGTACAGCGGGCTGAGGACGCTGTTCCGAGTTCACCATGTGCTTTAGAAGACAATCTGTGCATTATGGCAACAACAACACTACTAGAGTCAGCAACAATGATGAAGTCCTGGTAAGTTTATCTTTATTACTTGTGGTCTAGCAGGTGCGTTTGTAAAATTACCTGCATAAATAAGGCACAACCCATGAGCCCTGTCGGTCTAGCATGAGTTGCGTTCTCGCGCGCGACTCCATACTTGAAGTCGCGCAAGATGTATGGAGTCGCGCGCGAAAATACAACTCATGCTAGATCGCCTGGTACAGCGGGTTGAGGACGCTCTTCGAGTTCACCATGTGCTTTAGAAGACAATCGGTGCACTATGGCAACAACAAAACTACTAGAGTCAGCAACAATGATGAAGTCCTGGTAAGTGTATCTTTATTAAACGATCTAGCAGGTTCGGTTGTTGCAAAATTACCTGGATAAACAAGGCACGACCCGCGAATCCTGGTAAAGCGGGCTGAGATCGCTTTTCAAGTTTACGATGTGCTTTCTTTCGAAGAAGGTCGGTGCTTTATAGCAACAACGCCAGCAACAATACTACTAGAGTCAGCAAAAATGATGATGTCTTGGAAAGTGTATCTGTAATAGTCTAGCATGTTGTATTAGTACCAGGGCAACATAATGATGAGAACTCGTATGGGTACGACCCCCGAACCGTGGTACAGCGGGTTGCGGTCGTTCTTCTAGTTTACGATGTGCTATAGAAGACAGTTGGTGCACTATGGCAACAACAATACTACTAGAGTCAGCAACAATGATCAAGTCCTGGTAATAAAAGAGTGTTAAACGGTCTAGCAGATTCGGTTGTTGTAAAAGTAACAGAATTATGAATACGGTAACGACCCGAGAAAAATGGTAGGTACTGCGGGTTGAGATTCCAACATAATTCACGCTTTGAAATAACATAGGTACTTATTATTTATTAGGCCGCGGTATCAATGATCGGATAGGTACCTGTATTTTTTGTATGGGAACGAAAACGGTATCTTTTCGTTCTTTGTTAATTATTTCATTTCTAATTGGGCAATCTAATAATAAGAAGTCGTTACCTAAAAACACAACTTAGTCCTACATCCTCGCAGCGGTGAAGACTGAAGAGCGAGCGGTTAAAATACATTTCAACGAGATCAAATCTAAATCTATGAACGGCTCACCGCTCCGCTGTCCGCTTGCAATCACACCGCAGCCCTCGACAATACGCAATACATTTCTACTCTCAATCGCTGTAACATAGTTTATGTATGACTGAATTGACGCGATTACCGCCAGATTGAATCACAATGACTTCTTATCGAACATTTTACACAAACTATTAGACCATAACCGGCGATTAAGTCGTATACGCAAGTCTTTTAAAAATAATCTGCATACTCAAATAGAAAATTAGTAGCGCTCGCAACCGTTCTTTGATGTTTTAAACTTTCGCCATTTTTGCTTTATTTTATCTCCCGCGATGACGGCAACTTGTGCTGTTGCACCGCCTTAAAGCTGCCTCTGATAAATGATAATATTGTTATCTTTGCTTAGAGACAGAATTGTCAGAATTAGTATTAATATGGTGACTGTACGGTAACAGAGTTCAATTGTTTACCCATTTAGAGTGCAAGCGAATAGTTTGGTTTGGTTGTTTAGTAGGTACATACTCAATGAAATGTCCAGTCATCCCTAAATGCAATAATTAAAATCCTTGACTTTACAGGTTGAATGGTACAGGCAAGGTCTAAGATATTGATGCTACCAAAATATGCTTCACCTTAATGTGATAACAATAAGGTCCAAAATAAATTGTTCGCTTCATTTATCATATACCTTGACTGTACACAGTGAATATCGAGATGTGATTTTAATTAACTGAAGGGGGCACTGTACTCTCAATGACAAAAATATTTTGTTTTCAACTAATTGGAATACATTTATAGTACCTACTTATACCTTATACTACTTATTCTTATTCGTAAGCTAGGGTCAATGTTTATAATAATTATAATATGTCTCGTATATTGGTTTGTTGCGTAACTGCATAGATTTTATCTTGATTCCGATAGATGGTCAAACCAATTTGTCAGTAAATAGGAACAAAAAAAAACTATACTCATCCTTTTCTTTTGGGTGCAAGTGCTAGTGCAAGACAAAGATAGTATGACTTTCTCTGTCTATGTTTGAAATAAGACAGTCCTTTGACACACTATAATTAATTAGATGCCGTTCACTGATTAGATGTTCTTATTTCTGATCTGACTATTTGTTGCTGATTGAAAGGAAACGTCTGCATGTATAAATTAGACGATAACGATATATCACGTACTTAGTACCTACAACCTACACAGTTACTCATAATTATTTCTTGCACGCTATTTTTGCGTGTTTTGATATGCACAATATCAACCGACCGACCGACGTATTATGAGAGCGCTGGTGATGGCCTAGCGGTAAGGGCGTGCGACTTTCAATCCGGAGGTCGCGGGTTCAAAATCCCGGCTCGTACCAATGAGTGGAACTTATGTACGAAATATCATTTGATATTTACCAGTCGTTTTTCCGTGAAGGAAAACATCGTTAGGAAACCGGACTAATCCCAATAAGGTCTAGTTTACCCCAGAGGGTAAACCCACCCTTCCAACCCAGAGGTTGGAAGGTCAGATGGCAGTCGTTTTCGTAATAACTATTAGTGCCTAGTTGCCTACGCCAATTCTTCGGATTAGTTGTCAAGCCAAGCTTAGATATGTGACATAGATAGGTTCTATAGAACGAATCGATACCGTTTTTACCATATGCTGGGGGCCCCAAAGGACAGACAGTCACATAGTATATTTGATTACTTATCCATAATAAATAGAAGATGATAGTAGAAAAATTTTAGTTTATTTAATTCGCTTTCTTTACTTTACAAAAGGGCCCCAAATTCTTGAGTGCCGAAGGGCCCCAGCATAGTTTAAGACGGCCTTGGAACGAAAATAACACCGGTATTCGATCCTTGATTTTATGATCGTCTGAGATTAAAGTTTCCAGACAGTAGCCGTCAAATCTAATCGTAAATGATTGAAATGGCCCTGGACTTGAACTCTGAGCGAAGTCTGTTTCCTATTTTTGTTGTTATCAATGACTTAAGTACATAAACGAATGCAGATAAAACTAGCTTAATTCATTTAAACACAATAATAAAAAAAAAACGAAATTGATCTAAAAATGGTCCCTGCGGTATGGTATGATGCTGGCAGCATTCCTTCGCTGGATTCGTAGGCTGATTCAGTCTCCTGTGGCGTCTCTGAGTCTCTTCAACAAGTATTTGACGAGCAAGGGCCTCATATACTATATAAAAACACAAACCTAAGTTAAACACAAACCTAAGTTAACAAGTCTTGACAAATAAAGATATCGCAAATTGTGATATACGTAGGTAAGTAGGTAACCTACCTAAAACTGTTACACGTGGAACATAACTTTTAAGAGTAAGTGCAATGTGCATAATGATTACTGTAAACACCGCCCGCTTATCTACTTTTGTTGAATAGAGCGTGACATTTTTAATTATAAAAGTTTTTATTGAATTCATAATTATGATTGTTTTCAAATTAATATTTCCACTTCGAGACTGTTTAGGTATGTCCTGCGTGTACTGTCAAGATATTGAGCCGATTGTCATCAATTGATTCATTTTTATGACGCGGTTTGCGAAAAAGCTGTATCTAATCGGGCTAAAGTTCTTCAAACACTATTTTATATGCCGTGGACGTACTTTGCTTCTTACGCGTATTATCACAGAATAAATAATTACTAGGTACAGAAGACTCACTCTCTAACAAAACGGGTCTGTTACGATCAGATATGGCCGCTAGGTGGCGACAGCGCCACGCGCGACTTATGGCTAGCCACCAAAATTGGTGTGGAACGGATGTACTTTTAGCTACCTGTAGCAAAGCGACGCAATCGCGGAGTGAGCCACGCCTGGTATTAGCGACATGCCAAAATAAAATTGCAGATTTTTGGCTTCTTTTTGCAACTTTTTGTATTTCTAACTAAAGTTGTATACTTGATAGAATCATCCAGATTGATACTTGGCGGAACAATTGAAGGGATGTTTACAAAAACAACATAACTGCTTAGAGCGGTTGACACTTTTTTAAGAACATTGTTAATCGTTTCAGGTGTCAACCAGTGTAGTCAGTTATGTTGTTTTTGTAAACATCCCTTCAATTAATGTCATACGTACCTACGCGTCGAATGATAACCCCCATTTAGAAGTCTGGTAAGGAATCACTTTGGACACGCGTGCATTGTACGCAATATACGAGTGTGTGTAATCAGCTAAATATAGACGCCTGCAATTTTATTGATATGTGTGTACATCTATGGTTAAAAGGATAGTAGATAGAACACTTTTGTATTTGAAGTGTGACGAGTATTTCAACAATAAAGAGTGTTTCAGTTCAGAGTGACTTGTCCAAAAAACTTCACTAGTTTATGGCTTTGCAAATAAACAGTGCTACCACCTGTTTACTACTACCGAAACGTATTATGATTGATAACGCTTAGGTCGTAGTTTTATTCTCCTCAACATAGCGCTTTCCCGATAGCAATCTAAATGAGCCTGATGGAACCACTTTTAGGAATTTAACCCCATGAATTCAATCAATCAATCAATCAATCAATCAAATCTTTTATTTCAGGCAATGATACCCATACATAAAAACATAAAAAAATACGAAAGTCACATTAACATTAAAATAATACAAATCAACAAATTTAAAAAGTACAATTACATTAGAATAAATTAAAATCAAAATTACAAATAACTATTTACATTAAATCATACACCGTGCCTCTAGAACCCATATGTAGGTCATTCCAGTGCCTCCAGAGTGAACCAGCAGGATCCCCAGGAATGAGCTGAAGCAGACTGTTGGAACTGTCACGCACCCGGCGCATGAGGGAGGCAGTGCGTTTACGGATTATCGCAATGAACGCGTCCACTCTAGCCTCCGCAAACATCCCCGAGGCGCTACAGTAACGTGGCAGTCCCATCAGCATGCGGAAACCATTATTGTATTGGACACGCAGGGCATTGAGGGTCTTTTTTGTGTAATTTGTCCATAGGCTGCACGCGTAAAAGGACTGGCAAAAAGCCTTAAAAAGGGTCTTTTTGACATCCCTGTCACACCGCGCAAACCTACGTGACAGCATGTTACACCTTATTGACAATGCCCTGCGCTCCCTTTCTATGTCAGCATCATCCTGGAGGTCCTCGGTGACCCAGTGCCCGAGGTACTTGAAACGTGAAACTCTGTTTAGAGGAACACCACATAAATATACAGCAGGAACTGACGCATACTCCTTTTTGCCTGCATTGAAGACGAGTAGTTCGCTCTTCTTGGTGTTGTACATCAAGCCATGGGCCACCGCATACTCCTCAATTTGAATTGGCGCCTGGAACTGGTTTTTACGAATATGAGCGTCATGGTAGGTATCAGAGCGAAAACTAGGTCTTACGACAATCCCCAAGAAAGCCATTGATATTAAGTAGGATGTAGTTTAGCGGAGTTCAGAGCTCAGTAATATTTTCTTATAATGTTTAACCAAAAATTAATCATTACTTTCAGGTAGTGAAACGTAGCAAGCGCCCCCGTCAGGAGGAAAGCCCCGCCTCCACCAGCGAGGCGACCATGGAGCGGCTGATAGAGAAGATGATGGTCGACTTGGACGCTGACTCAGATGAAGACTCCAGCTATACGGTGAGTTGAAACAAAGTAGCTTGCGTTGTCTAATGGGGTTATTCATAAACGGCTGCTAACTTAATCAGTTGATGATCGTCGTTTGTCTAGGGATATGTCGTTATGCCATTGAGAGGGAGAAACGACGATCATCAGCTGATTAACTTAGCAGACGTTTAGTAAGTGTCCATACGGGTGATAGTCTGGGAAAATAGAGATAGTTAAATCTTGTCTTAGCTGCACTTTCCGTATTTAAATTAAACATTCCAAGCAACAGCAAGGATTATTCAATTCTGTAATTAGTAATTACGTTGGTTGGAGCGTTTGTAATGTCCCAATTGTTTATAGACCCAGTGTTTTATCATTGAATTTATTCGTTTAAACATAGGATAACTTACGACCTACTTATAAGTACACACTACTACATAGTCTGTAACTTATAAAGTTGTATTTCGTTTCCAGCTCACAAACGCCACAAGCCTGAAAAGCGATAGGTCCGAAACCGCCGAATCTGACCAAGAACCGACTCCGAGCGAGGAATCCGCCCCGACTAAATCGGAAAACGCAACGCCTGCCACACCCGACACCCAACACAACCCAACACCCGAGCCGAACGATTCAGAAAAACCGGCCGACCATCCGACCGAGACTGACCATTCAAAAGAGACCGACCAATCCCAAGCCGAGGAAGCCACGGAAGAATTCAAGCCAGCCCAAAACTGCGAAGACAAACATCTGAACGCAGAACAACCCTCCCCTTTGGTCGACTCGCAAACATTCATCCAAACCGAGAAGAAACGATACCAGAGGTCGCCGAGAAAGGAAAAAATGGGTAACAGATTCTTAGCTTTCTTTCTTCCCAAAGACTCGCCTTTTAAGAAACGTCCAAAAGGACTAAAACAGTAACGGAAAGGAATTCGACGGTTCCGTAAAGAGTCGGAAAGTTCACTGTTTAGCGACATTTGACACGAAAATACTCGAAACATGCTTTCTCTCTCAATAGCATAATTCGTTCTTTTTCGTGTAAATAGATACATTAGATTTAAAGCTCTCAAACTAGCTGACAGTTGAAAAAAAACAGGGTGAGACTCTGATAAAGTAATCGTGAAGAATTGACAATGATTTTGTTTATTTTCAGCGAACGGCCGGACGGTAAAAAGTACCTCCGAAAGAAACATAGGTAACATTATATCGCATGACCAACCCTTGCAGGGCATTTAATGAGATTAAGATCACAATGAACATGAATTAAATAGATGGATATTTAAAAATGCATGGATAAATTGCATGTTAAGATAAGGCTTGTGGGTGTTATGAGGCGGCCGGTTGAGCTGTAGCGGTGTTTTTGGCCTCAGGAGGTGGCAAGCGAGACGCGGGCGTGGCTAGGGCTTCGTCGGCGGATTACATCGCGCGTGGGAAAAAAGGTCAGTTACTGAAATTAATCTAGGAATCAGACCTTGGTCTCTGGCTTTGTACTGCGGCGTTGGAAATTGTAATATCGAAACATCTTGCATCTCTTTTTTTGCACGATGTTCTGTTTCATTTTATTTCAACTTATTTGTCAGTTCTTGATTTCGCAACTTAACAGATGGCATACATATTTTGCAACGAAAAGTCGTGCTAAGAAATGTTCAGGTGTTGGCTTAAATTCAGTTGACTCTTTTCTTTCATCTTTCATAATAACGGAACGTTGATCCGAATAATACATATCTAGGTATTAAAATGTATAAGTAAATTAATTAGAATTCAAGAACACACTTATGCTCCTCTCTAAAAATGCTTCGTTGTTTCTAAAAACACTGCCCAAAGTGACATGTAGAAATGTTTTACGGCATTTTAGCTACATGTAACTACTACATGGTATAAAACAAAGTCGCTTCCCGCTGTCTGTATGTATGCTTAGATCTTTAAAACTACGCAACGGATTTTGATGCGTTTTTTAGGGTTCCGTACCCAAAGGGTAAAAAACGGGACCCTATTACTAAGACTTCGCTCTCCGTCCTTCCGTCCGTCGGTCCGTCTGTCACCAGGCTGTATCTCATGAACCGCGATAGCTAGACAGTTGAAATTTTCACAAATGAGGTCTCTGTTGCCGCTATAACAACAAATCCTAAAAATAAAATAAAATAAATATTTAAGGGGGGCTCCCATACAACAAACACGATTTTTTTGCTCTATATTTTGTTGATGGTGCGGAACCCTCCGTGCGCGAGTACGACTCGCACTTGGCCGGTTTTTTTTAAATAGAGTGATTCAAGAGGAAGGTTTATGTATAATTTGTTAATCCGTTCAAAGCTGGGCGGGTCACTAGTAGATTATAAAACTTGTTTTATTTTACAGATAACAGGCAGACACCGTAAACTTGTGGCATCCTACACAGTAACTATAAGTAGAACAGTACTGAAGACTGTTTATCGTTTTGCTCATCTAGTTAACGTTGTACGGTTACTTTAGGAATACTTCTTGTTATATACTATGTTAAGGAATTACTTTTAAATCAGCAGGTCCGATTGTATAAATATTAATAACTTCGATAAATTATTAACTTTTAAATATGAAACTGCATAAAGAAATAGTTGGTTCCTGTTATATCTTTTAATTTTAAAATATTTAATCAATTATTATTTTATCGGCATAGAATATTGTAATCTCTCTAGAATATCAATTTTGTTAAACAAATATTTATATTTATAGCTCAGTTTTGAACAATTAAATTTGTAGCGAGTGATTGTATCATCTTGTATAAGTTGAGTTTTTTTTATAATGCTAACTAGATTAAGTCGCCATTTATAAATATCTGGGGTGGAGTATGCAAGTGCCTTAGATGTCAATGTTTCGTTTCATGACATTCGAAATACTACCTTGAGAACATTACAGAGGGTTTAGTTTAGGATGGTCAATGTGGTTGAAATCTAGGCGCTGGGATTTTAAAGTTAAGGTTCTTTGAAATTACTTGAAATAAAGTTCTTTTTTTATCTAAAGGGGTTAAACATCGTTATGGACATAAGATTTTAACTTTAATTTTATTCTTTAGTCTTCCTTCGTTATAAATCGCATTGAAAAAGTAAGAAAAAGTTATTTACATTTCCCATAACATACCTATCGTCTTAAAAAAGTAAACAAAAACAATATTGACAATCCTAAACTAAACGTTCTGATAACATTATGTATGCTATTATATTTATTGATTTTGTCTTTAATATGTAGGTTTTATTTTAGGCTTTATAATCTTGATTTTGGTTATAATATTTGGTTGGTGCTAAAGATTCATGTCGCTTGCTAGTTTTTTCGTTTCACGAAAGCGACGGCCTTGCGTGCAGGCATTTTCATTTAAAAATATACGTCTTTAGAACAGTTAGCAGCCGACAAATAACATAACATCGTGAACTTTCATATTTTTGGTGGTCAAAAATCATGGGTTCAAACCTCGGTTGTGCTGTATAGAGCAGAAAAAATCGTTGTCGAAAAACAATGCAAAAAGACGACAAAAAATTATCCCATTCACACACGGGAAAGAGAAACATAGAGGCTGAAGCGTATAATTTTAAATAAATATACCTAGGTGCGATGTACACACCCCAATGCTAGTTCTATGTTTAGTTATATTTAGTCGTCACTTAGCTTTATAGTCCGCCCTTTGCATTTTATTCCATTCCAGTCAAAAGTAAAGCTAATTTGGTTCCTACCGATATCTAGTTACTAAGTTTTAAATGCATTCAATTCTTTAGAATATAATTATTAATTATGAAGTAATCACAGGTTTCTACAGTGCTTTTGTACTAATACTTTTAATAATAATAAATTTTCAGTTGTGCGATCGTTTTTTTTATAATAGTTATACGGTCTGATAAGAGATTATTACTTATTAGATACAAAATTTTATTTATTGATAATCGAAATTTGAATTCCAAAGATTTGGCTGTGTAGCAATGAACTATCTAATAAGAAAAGACTGACGTTAAAATTTTACTTCTTTTCTTTTGTATGTTTTCATGTAAACTATAAATATAATTTAATCTTTATAAAGTTTTGTAAGGCTAACGAATTTTTGGAATATTTTATGAATTGTGAACAATATTGTTATAAATATATTTCATAATGAAATCATGAATGTGTTTTATTAAATTTTAAATTCATTTATTTCAGGACCATTTTTGTTAGTACTTACGACTATGCCTTATAAAATATTGTTAGTATTATGCTCTATAAACTATACAATGTCATTTTGCTACCAATGTTATAAATAAATTAATTGAAATTAAAAAGAAATGAAATTATATCAAAATATAATAGATAATAACGCCTTGCATAAATGAAAATAAATATTCGAGCGTTAAATTACAAATTAGTTAATAATGTTAATTAATAAAAAAAAATAAAAAATGCTCTTGTACCTACCAACTAGAACGAAATGTATATTTATATATTTATGAGATATATGCTGCCAATTTATTTTTAAATTTTCTTTAAAATCACATTTTGAATGCTCCTTACTTCATTTGTTTGCAGATTTTGTTTCGTAACTAACAAATGAGGCTTATTTGTTTATTTTATTTGCCAAAAAAATTATGGTTATTGTTTAAGATTATGCATAAACAAAAAAACTCTACCTACTTGTATTAACCACGTTACATATATACACAACGTATATATACATATAACGACAATCACAATAAATGTATCTTATTTCATATTCAGCTTGTATTCTGCTGCAAATTGGAATCCAATAAAATACAGACAAACAAAAAAACGAAAGCTGTTTCCGCCCGGGATCGAACCGGGGACCTTGTGCGTGTGAAGCACACGTGATAACCGCTACACTACGGAAACCATGTCAGAGATGCTGAAATTATCTGTCTGGTTCTAATTTGATATGCAAGAAAAACTGAAATATTTTAAAAACTTTTACAAAAACTAAAACCGACTAACGCAGTGCCGGCTAATCTTATCTGTGGATTCATCGCCAGCGTGGTTTGACAAAAATAATAAAAGCGTTCAATCAGCTCCGTCCACATCCAGTCTCCAAGCTCAGTCTCGCGGCTGCTCTGCCCGCGATCACACGCGGCCGCCGTACCGCCCTATTGTCGGTGTTTAGTTGTGCCATACATTCTCAAATAATTGTAGTTACCTCAAATATTCCACCATGGATCCCGAAGCCTTCTTAGACCTGGCCAACCAGGTCATAAAACTGAAAATGTTCCCGTATTTTGACATCGCACATTCATTATTATGTGCACTTTCCGTCAGAGAGGATTTGGGTGCTGGTGAGTTTCTATTTTTAAATGAACCGCCAATTTCTTTATGTTTAACTTCCGCATCCTTGCGCTATTTTGCCCGTAAACGTAATGTATGGGGCGAACTAAAAATAAATACTGTACACAGCTTAAAAATAGATTGGTTCCCTGCGGATCATACTACATACTACTTATACCTATCTAATGCTAACCAGGTGGCTAATTATAAAACACCACATTATATGTTACTTTATTAAACTTTGCCGGTGAATTAGTAATTAGATTACCTAATTGCACATAAGAATGGTATTAGGTACTTGTACTTACTGCATTTGTAATCATACCTATAAATATACGTAAGCAATCTTATCATGAGGGTGATAAACAATCTACGTTTTCATGAAAAAAGATAGACAAAATAAAACCAGAAAAAGTTTTATTTGTTTTGGAGAATATTTAAGTTATGATTATGATAACAAGGATCCTTGGTCTTGCAGATGTTTTGCAGCTAGCAAAGGGTCTAGGTTATGTCAGTATATTCCTATAGATGGCGTAAAAATAAATCAACGATATAATGTTCATTTAGTTTTACCATTTCTTTAAGTTGTTAACTATCTCTAATAAGTCCTAAATAATTCTTATGGCGGCTAATTATGTTTATTCATAAAAAAGCTAATTAAAAATACAAAAAGGCAATTCAGCCGGGCTCGTCCGGGATTTGAACCCGGGACCTCTCGCACCCGAAGCGAGAATCATACCCCTAGACCAACGAGCCATACGTACCGAGCGCGAAATTACGGAATCAAATCTACAACTTGCTACGTCATCACAACTGCTGGAAATTATTTACGCGGACGTGTCCAATTCGTTTTGATGATGATGTTTAATTGATGATTTATGGTTGTTTTGTGCGAGAAGCATTTTCAATATAACACAAACGTCTTGAAATGCAAGCCTGCATAATTGCACTACAAACAAAATGCACAATATATTATGTTTAAGTTACTTACCTATCAATTAGCCGAACATAATAGTCTGTGCGAAAAGAGAAGAGTCGTGGAATGTATTAGGCCCTATACATTCCACGACTATTCTCTTTCCGCACAGACTATCAATGTTTAACCGGTCATGTCATGGTCATGATATAAATTATAGGTTCACTGTAAACGGTCAAGGAAAAAGGCGCCATAGTTTTATTAGTATGCAATATGCATGTGTGCACTGTGCACGCACACATACGTAAAGGTTAGTTGGTCAAAATCCGCTTGGGGCGTTTGTGTAGACGTTTTTTGACATTTACTCGCGAGTTGGCTTTCTTTTACTATATATATATTATTATACTCTTTGGCGTGGCCTCAACTCTCGTGAAACTACTTATACTATACCACTGCAATACCTACTGCTGCTATTTCCTGAAATAAAAGATCAATTTCTGGGTGACCGTTAGGAAAGCATAATATATAAAAACTCGAAAATGCACGTTTTCCCAGAGATAAGACCTAGCTAGATCGGTTTTTCGCCCCCGAAAACCCCCATATACCAAATTTCATCGAAATCGTTAGAGCCGATTCCGCGATCCCCGAAATATAGGTATAAATATATACTATTAGATGAAATGAAAATATGCTACTTTTACTTTGCACCCCTCACAGATGGAAGAGAAGGCAATTTTTATGCTCCAAGAGAGAGGTTAACGGTACCTATATTAAATAGCTCGTCCCCGATCCCTACTTGTGCATTAGGGTGGAACTAAATACAGGGTGATGTTGATTCAAGTCCGCGCCCCTTTTATCAGTAGTATTAGGATAGATATAGGGGTGGCCACATACATGTGGCTGATGTGGCCCAAGACGAGATAGGTGGCAAAAGCTGGAGGAAGCCTTTACCCAAGAGGGGATCCCAAAATAATGTTATGTTATTATATTGTTACAACCGCTTCAAGGGATCACAAAGAAAAGGCTTTTTTTTATTAGAATAGATACGAGTATATCGCACTACGCATGTTAAATGTATAAATAGACTTAAAATTCCATGAATATACTATATTCATCACATGAGCTGATAGTGTCCCCTTATACTCCCTCTTGATTATTTCTCTAATATTAGCCTTGAGTCTAACCCTTTCCTATTAACGGACGAAATATTATTAGAAACCATTTCCTAGCAGGGGCACAAGCCGAAGCTTGCGGTCAGTTTTTGCCGGCTATGATGACGGCGGCAAACCTTCAAAAAGCTGCGGGTTTTAGTCTTAAAATAAATACGCCTCTGTTAATAAATACCTACTGTCTGCTTCAGGCGCACAGGCGTTCTCGCGCAAGCACCCTCTGGCGTGCTGGCTCTCCACCATGCTCGTGATATTCGCGGGCGGCATGGTTGTCAACGGCCTCCTTGGCGAGCCCATCCTCGCGCCGCTGAAGAACACGCCACAACTCGTCATCGGCACAGTTACTTGGTAAGCTTCCATCATAATGGTGAATTTTGATAGTCATAAGTTTCCACCAAGCTGGTGATCTACAGTAGTGAAGGGACTCTTCGAGGAGCCTATCCTCACGCTCAGGACCCGCCACAACATATCAACGACACAGTAACTTGGTAAGTTTCTGAGCTCAGCTTCATCGCAGCTTGTCATCGGCTCAGTCACTAGCTCCATCAAGTTGATCTTCGGTGGCCAAAGGACTCTTCAGTGAGAATATATCCTCGCGCAGCTCTAGAACACGGCGTAACTCCTCATCTGCACCCTAACTTGATAGGTTTGCATCGACTCGTGGCTATCCTAGCATTATCCATCCAAACCATAGAAACTACTTTGCGAACGCCTTTTATTTTTCTAAGAGTGAAAGGAAGCAGAATTTGTGCTTGGCATACCTAGTACTTTTAGCGTCACTCCATCTCATCTGACAGGCTTTCAGTCAGTTCCTTCAAATGTACGTTAACTATTAGGTAGGTACTCACAGTTAACTGTCTTGCGGCTGTCAATTGAAAGCAGTCTACACCACTACACGACATTGAGTTTAACCTTGGCGGATATTGGTAGGTAATATCCGCTAGCTTTGCAATTTCTTACGCAATTGGTGTTTCTGTTTGCTATAGTAATTTAACTTGTTAGCTACAAATGTAACTTGCTCCTTCCTATATTTTCAGGTACATAGTATTCTACACACCTTTCGACGTGGGCTACAAAGTGGCAAAGTTTCTGCCAGTGAAGATCGTCGCATCTGCCATGAAAGAGATCTACCGTGCCAAGAAAGTGTACGATGGAGTCAGCCATGCTGGCAAACTGTATCCTAACGCTTACATCATTATGATTATTATTGGTGAGTGTAATCATAAGCTCAGAGGGGGGATAACATTCGAAGGTAACTAATCCGCCAGATAACCAAAATAAATTACCAACAATGATGTTTCATCTCAAAGTTAGCATGCTAAAAGTGACAGTAGACTGGCCACATCTGTCTCAAAACCGACAAATACTGCATGGCATCTTGGCAAACGGAGTGTTTGGTTGGGTCGGCCTCCGACCAGATGGCGAGACGAACAATGCGAGTGCCAGAAGATGGAAGTAACTTTTGTATTGGTCCACGTCATACCAAATGTGAGGAGGAGTGTTATACTTATTTATAACACAACTCTAGGGAATTTGCAACTCTTTCCAGTTCTTGAAAGTCGAGAACAACTAAGTAATACATCAAGAAACATTGTCTATACCATTTTGGTGCACGTAAGTAAAAACTATTTCCTCAAAGTCAAAAACTGTCTAGGAACTCTAGGAGATCTAACCTTCAATGTTACTTTAATTATAACACCCAAAATTGTTTTTATAATTACCTAATTAACACGTTTTTACAGGTACTCTGAAGGGCAACGGAGCGGGCTTCACCAAGCTGGTGGAGAGGCTGATCCGCGGAGCTTGGACTCCGACTGCTATGGAAACCATGCAGCCTAGCTTGTAAGTACTTGTCAGCATGTAAGCATAATAGTAGCAAACTTTTGCCGCACTAGACGCGCTACCAACCATAATCAACCAAAAATCACACGGGGTAACGTGGCTCCAGCCCCTGATAAAATAAAAACTTAACGAGGTCCCAGATTTCTTCAGGGTCTTATAATTTTCCAAATCAGTTCAGAGAGATCGGGGAAAATTATAAAGCAATTATAGCAACAGACTCGCAACGAATAGAGAACCTTTTCTTTTATTAAATCTGTTAAAAAGGTATTTTGCCAATAAAAATATCTAAGTTCCGCCTGCTAAGTTGTTGGTTTAAAAAAGTTGTTATACAGTTGAATATTACATACATACATACAGGGTGCTTCCTGTAACAGGAGCAATAAATTAAACTAAAGGCTGTACTCCTCAAACTGTCCAACATTTGTTCAGCAACTTTTAAAAATTATGAATCCTTTAGACTTCGTCTTTTTCATACAAGATAAATATTGCCTTCAATGTACGCTGACATCAGTGTGTTTGACGTTGCTTGTCACGCTTTAAACATTACAAATTTGCAATACATTGCGTCTTAGAATAAACTTAAAAATGTAATAAAAATCAAAACATGAGTTATTATCAAAAGTTGCCGAACAAATGTTGATCAGTTTGAGGAGTACAGCCTACAGTTTAATTTATTGCTCCTGTTACAGGAAGCACCCTGTATATACCTACCATATCCACAAGGAGATCTTATTCAAGTAAGTAAAGTAAATGAATGTGTAATAAACACTTTCCAGCTACACGAAGGCATCGCTGGTGGCGTCGGTGATCTTCGTGCTGGACAAAAAGACCGACCTCATCTCCGCGCCGCACGCGCTTGTCTACTTCGGCATCGTCATATTCTTCGTCTACTTTAAGGTATATTCTGTTTATATTAATTAGTCGCTTTCGTCCTTTGTCTCCTGCCAGCGGCTGTAATGTAAACCTGAAAAAGCAATAGGGATAGTACAGAGCCTTGCGGAACACCATGTTTTCAGAGCAGTTGTCGTTTACCCTTATGTTATAAATAGTATATAATAATGACTCTTATTCGGCAATCATTTACCTACACGAATCCGTGTTCGGTCTGTACGATGGCAATTTCCACAAAATAGGTACCGTAGTTCCAACAAAACTCAATCGCTTGCCTTTGCAGTGTCCATGCTGACTTGCCGATTGTTAAGTAAAGACGAAGAAGTTTAGATTCAAGATTCAAAACCCTAAATTGTTAAAAGGTAGACATAGGTATTTTCTAACATTCTACTTTAGTCGGCACGGCAACGAGCAACTAAGATCTATGATCATGATAACTGCTACTTGTATCATACCTAATACATAGTTACCTTGGACTTGGCCTTGTGAAATAATCACCTCATTTTCGAAGGCGAAGTTCATTCGACGAAGAGATAAAGTCTTGTGCCAACGAGGTAAGAGCTGTTTTCAAACCGCTTACCAAGCTATACTAGTAGTTCGCCCCGAACTGAGAACTCGCGGTTAACCAAAAATTATATAGCGATTGACTTTGTTGCACCTACTTAGGTACTCGTATAGTGCGACATAAAATAATAGAAAATAAATGAGGGCGCCACTTTCTACGTACCTGTCACATTTTTGACGTAAAATGCTTACACATGACAACAATTTAGTATGGACATTTTTGAGTTCCATTTTATTTAATTTCTACTATTTTATGTCGCTCTATAGGCGGCAATGGATCAAAGATCGCGTGGATTTATTGCAAGGTCTGTGGAGCCTTTAACTGATTGATTTAAGCAAAGATTAATATGTATATATAGTTGGCCAAGCAGATCTTGTCAGTAGAAAAAATGTAGGCGCGAAGGGATATGGTCTCATAGAAAATTTGAGTTTCGCGCCTTTTTCTACTGACAAGATTTGCTTTTTTGCATCAATTTTGAAGCGCCATTTACAAGTTTAGCGTTAAGTAATATGGCGCTATTTTTTCGAATAAAGGGCTTCGTATACGGCTGTCCCTCCCCTGGATTTAAGTCACCACCATAGATATTAAAATAAACTGTATCTGTGCTAAGCCGAAATATTTCTTGTCAAATGTCACATACATATATTATGTTTATTCTATTTTATTTTTATCTTGCTAATTATTTCAAAATGGTAAATTTAAAAACGATATTATGAAAGTGTAAGTCGAGCACTTTCATTTGATACTAAACTCGACCATGTTTCTTGCAAAAAATTGACCAGAATAGCAAGACCCCTCACAAACAGCTTTTTGGCCTTCTAAGCTCTTCTAGCTCAATAACCTCTTGATCGGGCCTGCTCATAATTTAATGACTAAAATATAATGCCTTCGACTACATGTTTACCCAATTTCATTTAAATTAGAACAAATTTACTTAAGTTATTGAGTATCAAACTATCTTCTGACAGTTCAGCCTAAAAACATCGATATGCCGAGACGTGCCGCTAGCCAGCCGCGTGTTCAAAGTCGAATGTAAGAACTTCGCTTCGCTTCGCTCGCTCGTTCGAAAATCAATGATCGCTATTAGTTAAAACTTAAACCATTGTTGCATAGTCGGTGAAGTTTAGAAGCAATTGGTTGGTACCTGGTAGTTCGCGAACTACTGGAGATTATGAAATGGTCGGTATTATAGGTACAAGTGAAAATAAAAGTTTTGGAGGCTGTTTCCGTGTGCAATATTTTTGAGGACGGAAAACATCGCGAGAAAACCAGATACTAACACAAAACTTAACTACTTATACTGAAATAAAACTAAATTCCAATTAATACCTATACTAATGATCTACGGCAGGGGTCTCAAAACTGCTTAGCTAATAACTTCCGTGGTCCTTGGGTCAAAATGATTATAGACCCCTTTAATTTCTTCTTCTCTCGTATCGTATCGAGGCTTTCCTAAACAGTAGATGCCCAGAAAATAGCGGTGCCTGCAGCCCTATCCATGGCGTCTCAGGTCAGACCCCTGATCTAGATCTACAGCTGCTTACACAGAATACAGAGAGAAATAAACTACTTAAGTATATGTTGTACTATTATTTTTCCAGCTATCCTCAATCCTGCTGGGCATCCACGATCCGTTCGTGCCGTTCGAGAACCTGTTCAGCGCGCTGTTCCTCGGCGGCATCTGGGACTCCCTAGCCAAGCTGCTTGGAAAGGGACAGCCTAAAGAGGAGAGCAAGGACGTTAAGAAGACTAATTGATGCGACACGTAAGTCTAATGGCTCCTCTTCACGATGGGCCAACGCCGGCCACTCCAAGGGACGCATTTATGAGTTAAGCCCTTGCTACACGGTCGCCGACAAGCCTTCTAACCGTCTGACCTTGGTCTGCCCTTGGTCAGTTTTGGTCAAATTTTGTTGGAAACAACTGTCTACACGGTCTGGGTCGGACCAAGGCCACGCGGTCTGAAGGCTTGTCGGCGACCGTGTAGCAAGGGCTTTAGAGGGAGCAAGTGATATTGCTATCTCATTCTACCGCATGGCTGCGTCCCTTGGAGTGGCCGGCGTTGGCCCATCGAGTAGAGGAGCCATAAAGTCAGCTTTCTTTAACTCTTTGACAGCCAAAGACGTGAATTAACGCGCGCTACAGTCTAATGTCAACCTTCGTGCTTTTCGACAAGGTTCACGATAAAGTGGTATCCAGGAAATTTGCATTCCATAGATAATTACTATGAAAATTGGCACTTATGTGTCCGCACCTGCTGATTCGATCGGAGAATTTCATCAGATTGGCGAAAAATTGTCTTTTCTGGATACCACATAAAGCGCCGCACATGATAGACGTCACGTCCAAAAGGTTAACATAAATACAAAACCACTGACGGGTATATTGCCATCGGCATTCTTTTACCATCGGCAAGGTGTCCAATTGTCCATCCTCATACCTTTAAATCCCGTGCTGTCCTGTGAATTGATGTACTTGTAAAAGTTTCTCTGAGGAACTAATACAGTATATTTGAGGTAACTCAAAAAAGAAAAGCAACTCATGGTACAGTCAGCAGCAGAAGCTGCTAAGCACGCCAGGTGTTCAAAATGATCTTGACGCGACTTTATTGTTAAGAGAATAAGAGCGTGTCAATGTAATTTTGAACACCTCGCCCGCTTAGCAACTTCTGCTGCTGACTGTATGAAAAGAAAGAACCCAACATCAGTAAACATATTTGTAACGTTATGCTTTTGTACCCCTCTTTCACGTTACCTTCGCCTATTCAAATATTCTGTAACTTGATTGCATTTATTTTCAGGTCACAATACACTACGCTACGTTATCAACTGACACCGACAATGTATTAAAACGGTCGCAAAAGATACTTTAGTATCAAACAAAAAAAAGAAAATCGTAAAAAAATAGAAAAAACCTTTAAATCCTAAAAAAATGGCACAACGACCAAAGTTTTTTTTGTTTTCTTTTTGACTAGTCATTTAAGTTTAATTTAAATCCTTACATAGGTATGTAAGTAGTATTGTTTGAAAGTATTCCTGTTTCCTATGAATTGCCAAAAATAGATTATATGATAAGATAAAGTGTACTTATACTCGTACATATTGTGCTGTGACTCATGGATGACCTAAAGGCACCTAAACGTATGTAACGTTATTAAGCAAAACGTTGTCCATAAGGACAATTTTTGATTGCATCTATATTGTAGTAGACCCTTAATGAAAACCGACAATAAGTTACCTTCTGCTTGGAAACGACACATATGATTTTTTGACAAATACCCTAACGTTCTCCTTGACATAATCATAAGCACAAAAGCGCGAGGCCCGCTTGGTGGCCGAATAACATTCGCGAGTTCCACACAAAATTGAAAAAATATGTGAAAATGTGTGTGTATGTGAAGGTGCAATTGACACATTTAACACTTTCATTGCTAGCTTACAAATATACAAAGTCGACTGGGAAGTACAAACATATTCAATACATATTACTTATATAATACCAATTGAAAATGTATTCTAGCAGTGTAAGGGTCAAGTGATGTAATGTATATTTTATGTTAAGTATGCGTCCGTGTGAAAAAAACATGATCGAGCATTGTGATTATAAACTGTATTATTATTTTAGTTTAGAATCGAACGATACAGAGACCGACTTCCTTTTCAACAAAATTTAATAGTTATAAAGGACACACAAAATAAACAGTATTGAAGATTTATATTAAATATACTTTATTATTTATAATGATAAATAATAGTTATTATTTGTAACATGAAACGCCTGATCGAGCCGCAGGGTGCAAGCGACGAGAGACACACGTTTCGTGAGAATTGGCATAGTTTTAATAACATTTGTTATGAAAATATGAAAGGAAGTATTAAATTGTTTTATTAATTTGTTTGTTTTACTTTAATAATTTTTCTCCTTTTTAGAGTTTGTCCAAGTTAACTCTCTATCGACTTGGCAGCAACAAAGTGTACCAGCGCCATTACCTAGGTACTCATAGATTTTTATAGAAATTTGACGTTTATGGTGGTGCTTCGAATTGCACACTAGTCGCTTTTCCAACTCGGTGTAAACTTATGGAGTTATGCTGGCTACTTGCTGTCATCTTGACTTATGTACCGACTGTACCGTAAACTCGGGTAACTATATCTATACTTGGTCAACCAGATCTTGACTGTAGAAAAAGGCGGCAAATTTGAAAAATGTAGGCGCGAAGGGATATCGTCCCATAGAAAATTTGAATTTCGCGCCTTTTTTTACTGACAAGATTTGGTTGACCAGCTATATCTATCTAATCTAATCAGAATCTAATACCTTTAAACGAGCAATTCTTGTATATTTATTTATGTATTTTTATATAGGTACCTATATATCGGGGATCTCGGAAACGGCTTTAACGATTTCTATGAAATTTGGTATATGGGGGTTTTTGGGGGCGAAAAATCGATCTAGCTAGGTCTTATCTCTGGGAAAACGCTAATTTTTGAGATTTTATATGTTTTCCGAGCAAAGCTCGGTCTCCCAGATATTTGGTCCTTATTCCTTAAGGAATAAGTACAACTTCCAGTTTGTAACGTTGATTCTTAACGAGCCTTTATGATTTGTACTCGTTACATTTACCTACTTTGGAGCTTAGAATTTAGATACACTAATTCTCTTTCTATATTTGTATACTTACTTAACTACTCAGCATAATATGAATTTGAAAAATACTTAGTCTGTGCGGAAAGAGAATTGAATTATATGGGAACCAATACATTCTACGACTCTTCTCTTTCCGCACAGACTCTACTTACATATTTTACTGGAACTTGAATTTGGACCAAGGTTGTTGTAAACTGTGGACTAAAAGTTGCCTGATTTTACGGTACCTATTTGTAAGACAGCGATAAAATACATAAATTTACTAATTGAGGTTGACATTCTGTAGTATAGAAAGTACCTACATTAACTAATTCCGATCGAGTGCCAGTTCAAACAATTTTTTTGCAATTCAATTAAACTGTCAAATTTTTTCTGTGGTCTAAGTACCTACTCGTAACCCCTCGCGATCTTCATGATTCGGTCGGGTCAGTTTTAAACCACGCCTTAGGCATTAGGTCAAAGATTTTCGGTCAACCGAGTTCCCAGTAGCAGATAGTCGAAAGTGAAGATCGGCGTTATTCATAAACGTCTGCTAACTTAATCAGTTGACGATCGTCGTTTGTCCCTATCTGTCTTTATGCCATAGAGAAGGACATACGACGATCATCAGCTGATTAATTTAGTAGACGTTTATGAATAACGCCGTATAACATATAGTCTGGCAGGCAAGGCCGTAACGGGATTGTGGCCCAAACTAGCCCATCCGTCCAAGTTATGTGGTTACGGTATTCTGCTGCCAACTTATCTGCGTCCGCTAGAGCTTTACTGCCTTGGAATAGGGTAGATTATTGAATGGTGAGGAGATGAGTTAGTGTGGTGGATTTGTAGCTTCAATGGCGGCGAGGTCACTGTCGGAGACTGGACCCGGCTGCTGTCACACCGTAGCGAAGCTTATAGATGGTAGTTATGTGCTGATGCTCACATATATTTATGGAGAAGAGTTCGAATCGAGGGGTGAGCAGTAAAACCCGATAGGTAAGCCTAGATAGTTTTTCATTCATTCATATTCATATGTGACGTGCGTGGAGTTCTTATTTGAATAAATAAATAACCCGACTTATCGAGTACTGCTCACCCCTTTTTCTTGTGCCACCATTAAAGGATTTACGTTATCACCTAGATAATTGGAAGAGGGGAAGTGGGGGGAGGGGGTATTATCACAAAATTGTTCTGGAGCTGGTGGACTAGCTAACGAAAAAAAATGTACCGGGGACAGATGCTACATACGAAAGGTTTAAGTATCGATTAGCGTTTTATATCAACGATTGTCACCTTGGCTAGGCCCCAATGTAACCGTCGTACAGTCAGCAGCAGAAGAAATGTACACCAGGATCTCTTAGCTACATCTACAACTCAACTGCATGTATGTATCCCCCAATTGCCTTCATCAAGATTCGCATCACGTGTGACAGAGGACCAGGGTTTGCAATGAGCAGTGACGTGTGCGCTGGCGCGTTAGATGCGCGTGCGCGTGCTGCCGGCGCGAACGCGTTCCTTTTTTTAATATTTTTAAAACCGTTTTTGTAACGTGCCAGTGCGTGCAGTGAAGTGTATAGTTGATGGGAATTGGGAATTAGGAATAGACGTAAGTACTTACTTAAGTTTTGTGTTATTGTAGGTGGCATGGTAAAGATTTTCGTGAAAAAGTTTCCTTGATGGACGTATAACTATTAAGTTATGACTTAATTATTCTTGGGAGACTCTAATGGTTATCTTTTTTATTCGAAATCTAACTAAAAGGCTAGGTTTTCTTAATAACTGAGCTCTTGCAATATACTTATTAAGACTATTGGGTAGGACTGGATTAAAGTCAAAAGTTTCAGAAAGACGTAAAAATATATTTCTTATAAAAGCTATTATTTTAATGAATTGTTAAAAATATATGTTTGTTAATTAGTATATTAAACTATCTCTATATACTTAGCTACGTATTTGAGATGGAACCATTTCCACATGCCTCATCTCCGGTAGTCATTCCGCATAAACTAAATGACTTAAAACCGGTCGTTTCTCAGTACACATGAATCATTCATTCATTACGAGATCATCCTGTATAAGCATCTGCTTTTAATATAATGGCCGGCTGTTTAATCAAATGTCAAAGTCATTAGTATGAGATGAGAATGTGTGCAATTATTTTCCACGACGAGTTGATGTTTTTTCTCGGTAGATGACACTGTTATCAAAACAGAAATAACTGATTCGCGCAACAGAAAATATATCTATAGGTACCTATAGGGTGCCTAAACCTAAAACATAAGCCTTGCGAGTTGTGTTAGATCAAATTTAAAGTAAAACTTTGTTAATACTGCGGTTGAAATTATTCTTCGTTAATAATTTTGGAAGTAAGTGCCGACACACGAGTAATTTTGATATAACAAAAAGGAAGTCACCAAACAGCCCAGCTCTGAAATCGGGTGCAGGGTGGAAGTGACTAACTTTTTGAATTTACCCCAATGAACCTTTTGTATATTTCCGCATTTCAATTTTAAATGCACTGATGTTATCGTGTAGGTATCAAGATTTCCATCAACATCTTTCTAATTGAATTAAATAATTATGTTATGATCGATATCATTTAATTGATGATAGGTACACATCAACATTTGTGATAAGTTTAATTGCTTGTCGGCTTCTTTTAAATCTATTTTTTTAATATGTCAACTAATGTCAAGTGAAATCTTAATTCGATCGGAGAATCTGGGGTAACTAGGTACCTTTATTCACAAAGTAAAACAACACAATCAATCTGAACACTAGTTGACTAGTGTTGTAGTATTACAACATAGCTCTCTTCATAGTCTTCATTCCTAATTACTGTGGTCATAACATAACACTCATAACATTGCACCGAGGGTGAATGAACCAAACCCCGACAGAAAAACGTAAAATAATGCGCCGGCGTCGACGCGCTTGCAGTTTACGAGTATGTCAACTTTCCAAACCTCGCATCTAGGTGTAACTTTGGTTTGATAGTGAACTTTAGGCTTTTGAATTTAGAGTTAATTTCATGATAATATAAGTAGTAAAATGACGTTGAGAAAGAAAATAGATGATTTAGGATAATCGATTACAAACAAAATATGTGCAAATAGCACCTATCAGCACGCTAAACGTTCAAATCCGTAGGTACAGCTCCTTTTGCGTGATTGATCAACGGACATCCAAGTATCAATACATAAAATTGTTCACATTACCAATATTAGTAGGACGGCAGGACTAATTTCCGTTTAGTTGCCTAATAATAAGGCTGCAAAATAATGTTATCTTCGGCATAAATATGTACCTAAATTATGTATGTATATATCTATCGATAAGCGTCACCAAAATCTAATCACTTGTATTATGCCGTGATTTAAGCAAATACGATTATCTGTTTTGATATCGTCGTGACCATATCTTCGTCACTTAGACTTAGCTAAAGACTTGTAATAGGTATGTAGTTAGGCAGTATACCTATTATTGGTGTAGTAGGTGTATTCCAACATAAGTTTTTTTTATACCTAATTAGTGAAATATATTCCGTTACGTATAGGTAAATAGTTAAGATTAAAATTGTGATTCAGTTCAGATAATGTTGGTTAGGCAATGATAATCAACAATCGGTCTGTGGCTGTGGATACTAAATAATTCACTATTTCTTTATTAGTGAAAGAAGTTGGAGACGGAACTCCCGTATTTTTTATAGTTAAAGGTAGGGTGCGTGTTTAATTTGTTTTTTTCTTTATACGTGTACGTAGTGCTATACCCGAAGGGCTTACCAAGCCTCGGCTGTCTGTCTGTCGGTCAGCGAGCTGTATCTCATCAGTCATCATTAACTTAAACGGGATTAAATTTTTCTCAAAGCGGCAAATGGCACTATAGTTATTTGTACAACAAGAGATCAAAGTTTGATATTTCTTCGAGTGCTTATTTTGAGTCCCGTGCAAGCGAAAGATTCTATACTAGATTCACGAGCGTAGCGAGTGAATCTAATTTAGAATCTTGAGCGTAGTAAGGGACTCAAAAGCGCACGAGATGTAAATAACTTTGATCTCGTGTAGTTCACAAAACTTTTCACCTCAGCAGTGAGAACATATTAGAGAACCCGAAAAATGTATTCCTTCTTCATCACTTACCTCTATTCACTCATGTTTTCTTAAGATATACCAACAATTAAGTTTTCACCTCATCAGCTCGAACAAGGGTACTTTGCTACTTAAAAACAGTGAGCAAAATCGAATTTTGCTCACTGAGTGAGCAAAATCGCATTTTGCTCATTTTGTCTCACTCAGTGAGCAAAATGCGATTTTGCTCACTGTTTTTAAGTAGCAAAGTACCCTTGTTCGAGCTGCTGAGGTGAAAAAATAATTTCTATTGCTATAATTAACTGTGACTGTAAGTATAACAAGAAAAAAACACAACAATTAAAAATCTTACATCCATTCATGCTCACAAACTATATTAAATATAAAATCTAATAACATTTTCCGAAGAATAGCAGAGTTCAACGTCTGCAAGCTACAACCACAAAGCGGGATAAATTATATCTAAACAATGGCTTGCAAAATTGTGCAAACTACGTTTAGCAAGACGTTAATAATTAGCAAGCACAAGGGTACACAGTAGTAATTCATATATACCTACCAGTTCAAAAATGGAGTCTAAAATAAAGGCAATTAATAAGATGATAAATATAATCTCTATAAAAAATGTCGCAAAACATAACATAATTATAAGATTATGGATACCAAAATTCTTACATTTTATGCAGTTTTAGATAATTTAAAAGTTTGAAGAATGGTGCTAAATGCTGTTTTCAAGGAGCACACAATTTTATATAGGTACTCAACTGCATTGCTTGTCCGTCACTTAGCAGGACTATAATAACTAGCATCCACTTAGCTTAGGGCGATGGCTTCTGGTTATAGCGATGGCGGTTGGCTCCTAAAATAGAACAACTGGGCAACATCCTTTCTGTTATAGCTTCACTGAACTATTGAAAAAAATATATGCATAATACGGGGTGCTTTTCACAACCCTTAGCCAATGTTTGCGGCGTAATTTAAATTACCTATATTTATAAGTCATACTGAGTAAATCTAGGTTAATGGGTCCAACCCCCAAATATCGAAATAGTTTTTCTCAGTTGATGTATTTTCCAAAATTGCGAAATTTACAAAAGAGGAAAGTTTTTCGACATTTTAGTATAGGGACCAAAATCGTCCGACCCTAAAATGGAAAATTATATTAGGATAGTTATTTTTTCCTTTAGCTATTTCTTACGTTTTTCTTAAAAATTTCCAAGAACCAAGTACCTACTACCTACCTCGTACCAGGAAAATACGATGTTTTTATATCAGTCCAAATCAATCTTATCACCGATTGATTGCTCTTAAGTAGTAAATCATGTTTTGTGATCGTGTCTTCCTTGATTGCTGATAGAACGTGACTGCCACATGGTCACTTCCGTAGGTTTAATGGGATATTGTGTGCATCAGACTGCCCAAAATTAAATGCTAACTCAATTATGCATCCTATAATAATTTTATCTTCACCAATAAAAACGCCTCATTGTGCCCGTTCTCATAGATTCATAGATGCTAGCGCATATAAAAGGGTTAATATTTTATTTACTGCTTTATGAAATCGGTTTTTCTTTTTTTAAATGGTTAATTATAAAGAGAAAACAAAATAATACGAGCTCACCGCTTGCGTAAATTAGGCCCTGTTGGCAAAAGGAAACTTGTTCTCATGCCAGTAATGCCTATTGGCATTTATTGTTTTAAAATCTCGCAATTTCTCTTAGGTCTCTTATCGACCAAGAAAATTCGACGTTAAGTTTACCTGCTGTAACAGGTTACACATTTAAAGAGGGAATTACAAAACCAACCATATATTCGGCATCAGTAGTCCACAATACCACTTGTCTCATAAAGTTAAGAAAGATGCCAATAAAGATGGTGTTTAGTGGTGTCCTTGATTAAGTCGTCAACTTTCTATTTACTTATATACACTCGCGGCCGTCGAACGCTTGGCATCATCTGTAGAAACGACACTGATTAAGCGAAAACTAATATCGTGCATAAAACAACTCCTACATCACGCAATGTCTCCATTAATTGGGAAATAAAGTACATTGATGATGATTATCACCAGAACAAAACGCCGATCGCTGATGCCGATTTGTTCAATATACCTGTTTGTCTTGTGGGTACGGTACTTGTCGTTATACCGTTAATAAGCAGCCGAATGTGAACAGAAAACACAAATATTACAAATAGCGACGTAGGTATATGTTAATGTTAGACGTGTTAGGAATTAAGAACATTGACTTTCAAGGATTGGCAATTATTATGTGCAATAGATAAAAAAAAATCCCTCAGAAAACACGCGCTTCAGCAGATTTCACTAAATTCTTTCCATGCCAGTACAGACAAAGCATACGACTTTCTGATTATGGATTAACTGAACAACAAATTATGTTTCGTTTAGTGTGTGTGACTATTTTGAGACCAATTAATCAAAATCAATCTTTATTTCCAGAGCAACAAGGCACAATGCCGCGCTTCAAGACGATACTCGTGACCGGCGGAGCCGGCTACATAGGCAGCCACTGCGTTGTAGACTTAGTCCAGGCTGGACACGAAGTTGTGGCTATCGACAACTTCGCAAACGCAGTGGGGGATGATGAAGGGTCACCAGCGCTGAGGAGGGTGGAAGAGATCACAGGGAAGAAGGTCACGTTTTACAAGGCGGATCTGCTTGATAAGCCGCAGATCAGGGACATTTTTGACAAGGTAAAAAGTGGCTCATTGATAAACCAAATCATAGGGGGCCCTGAAGCTGTAGCTATATTGATAATGATAATCTAGCAGACGCAGTAAGGGATGATGAAGGCTCCCTGATACGAGGAGAGTGTAAGAAATCACGGGGAAGTAGGAAGTAAGGAGACAAACACATTTTGCAAAGCCGACCTGCTGGATGTTTTAGCCGCAGATCATTTTAGTACGTAGGTATTACCCTCATTAGGTACCTCGGTCGCTTCATGTATTCGTATACTCATCGTGGCTTTCAACACCAGCGAAGTGCCCAAACTGGAGCCAATTAAGTTTTAGTCTAGCGTCTGTCTGCATTCTAAGTGTCTAATAATGAACAATCGGGTGGGAAACTAGGTTCTTTAAAAGCCCCTGATAAGGAATCGCCAGGCCATTGTCTTAATAAAATCTTTCTCACATATCAATCAGAGGGCCTACCGCGAACCACGCTCGTCGTGTTGCCTCTCTGGCGCACTTGTGAATTCGTACTTAAGTGTGACAGGGTGGTAACACGTCGAACGTGGTTCGCGGTAGGCCCTCAGGTGTCAGGTTTTGTGTGTCTTTTCCAGCACCCAATAGACTGCGTCATTCACTTTGCGGCGTTGAAAGCGGTCGGGGAATCTATGCAGCAGCCCCTTCTGTACTACCAGAACAACCTGCTTGGAATGCTCAACCTACTCGAGGTAAGAATTCTAAAAGTCTATAGGGGTTTACTATTAAAATAAAGGTCTTATCTGAAGCCAAATCGATTCATTTGAAAGTAGAGTCTTAGCCGAGAACATAATATCAATAAGAGTGATGTAATCAAACCATAAGGCGAAATTAACAGGTCTTTTATAAGGAAAACTTACATTTCCTACCTAAAATTGCATCGTTCAACTTAATTTATTTCAATTCAAGACATTAAGGATGACAATCCTACAAAATCTAGGCCATTGTCTGATACAATGAGTTAAGCAATAGACCTATAGATAAAATACGAGGGGTATTCAAAATATTCTCGGTATGAGAATGAAAACAAACAAGTACGAAAAGTTTGATATTTTTATTTTTCAATATACTCCCCCCCTATGTTCATACACTTAAAAGATCGATCAATTATTTTTTTTAATCCCTCGTAAAAATATTTTTTATCTTTCGTGTAAAAATGCTCCTCCACTGCCGCCTTCAATGCTTCATCGTCAGAAAATTTATTTCCACGCAGATCCTTTTTAAGATTGGGGAGCAAAAAGAAGTCGCTGGGGGCTAAGTCCGGACTATACGGTGGGTGAGTAACAGTTTTAAACCCACGTTCAACAATAGCTGCCTTGGCAATATGAGCAGTATGGACGGGGGCGTTGTCATGCAGAAGCAGAATACCTTTGGTTAACTTTCCTCGCCCCTTTTCTTTAATTACATCCTTTAATTGACGTAGAATGTTAGCGTAGTACTGTCCTGTGATATTTACACCTTTTTCTTTATAATCGATTAGTAATACTCCTTCACAATCCCAAAATATCGTGGCCATGACCTTGCCAGCTGAAGGGATGACCTTCAACTTCTTGGGATGAGCTGAACCCTTAATGTGCCACTGCATGGACTCTTGTTTACTCTCTGGGTCATAATGATGAACCCAGGTTTCATCTCCAGTAACTATTCTTTGCAGCACCTCATCAGGATTTTCACCGCACAGGTCAATAAAATCGGAACAACAAGCTACACGCATGTCTTTTTGAAGCCGAGTCAGCATTCGCGGAACCCATCTTGCACTTACTTTTGACATATTAAGATGGTCATGTATAATATCATGTACGGTACCAATAGAGAGATTGGTTACTTGTGCTATAGATTTTACCTTCACTCGACCATCTTCCAATATAAGTTTTTCCACTTTATCAATATTTTCTTGTGAAGTAGCTACTACAGGCCGGCCAGGTCTAGGGTCATCTTCAATACTCTCCCTTCCGCGTTTAAACTCGCTTGACCACTTTTGAATGGTAGATAAAGAAGGAGCAGACTCACGGTAAACACAATCCATTTCCTCTTTTATGGTTTTTTGATTTTTACCCTGTTTTGTCAAGAATTTTATCACGCATCGATGTTCTAATTTAGTTAACATTGTCAATTCGCACAGGATGTTCATGTTTGTTCAGCAATTGCAGAAAAACAAAAGACTATCTCGGTTCGAATTATACTTTTTTTTAATGTCAATGAATAAACCTTAGCGGCCAGTAACGAAAGAAATTTTAGAAGAGGTCGTAAGATATCAATACCGAGAATATTTTGAACGCCCCTCGTAGATCAGAATCCACGCTATGTGGCCCGTAAAGTTTTACGTCTGGTACTTAGAGAGTCTAGCAATAGTAGCAATAGACCAATAGATAAATAGAATAGAGTCCACGCTATGTGACCCGAAAAGTTTGACGTAAAGTACGGCCATACGTCACTGCCAAGAGTGCCAAGTCGATGCGAACATACCTTGGTACCGTCTGCCGTATTTTACAAAAAGTAACTATTCACACTATTTTCTAGATAATGCGTTCACACAACTGCTTCCAATTGGTATTCTCATCATCATGCACCGTGTACGGCGAGCCGAAACATCTGCCGATCACAGAAGACCATCCAACGGGGAGCATCACGAATGTCTACGGCAGGACCAAGTACTTCATTGAAGAGATGCTCAAGGATCTGAGCACAGCTGATAAGGTTGGTGTTATTACTAAGACATTATTTATTACTGAAAAGTAGGAAAAATATTAGGTACCTAAAGACGACTATGTAGTTTGGTAATATGTATAAAAATAAAAACATTTTTCAGAGATGGAACATAATATCACTGCGCTACTTCAACCCCGTTGGCGCTCATCCTTCCGGCCTGATAGGCGAAGACCCGACCAAGGAGTTCACAAACCTGATGCCTTTCATGGCGCAAGTGGCTCTGGGCAAGAAGCCAGTTCTCACGGTCTTCGGGAACGATTATCAGACTCCTGATGGCACTGGTAAGTATTTAAAAGCCCTTGTCTCATCTGAGGTCTGTATAGGCTTGTAAATTGTGAAAGAGATGGAACATAGCTCTCCGATACTTCAATTAACCCCGTTGGCGCTCATCCCTCCGGCCTGATAGGCGAAGACCCGACTAAGGAGTTTACGAACCAGATGCCCTTCATGGCGCAAGTGGCTCTGGGCAAGAAACCAGTTCTCACGGTCTTTGGGAACGATTATCAGACTCCTGATGGCACGGTGAGGATCATTTAAATGTCGGGTAATTCCGAAAATTCCATCATACTAAAACTTTACGACAATTTCGGAATTAGCCGATAATCTGGATTAGGTACTCGGTATGATCCGAATAAACCCTACAAATTACAGACAAAGGAATATTGATTTGTAAAGTACCTACTCTAAAATATTGTATAAATACTTCAGCTGTCAAGCGTCGTAATTTTTAAGCGTCTCAATACCTATTCCTTTTTCCATGTTGCAAAGTGACCACTCTGAACTGCTAGCAACCCTTGCCTCCCGTGGAGAATAAACTGCTGTAACTTACTTGTATTACATATTTACAGAAGTCCCTTTTCAACTTCATTTATTAGTAGAAAGAGACTACCACTTCATTACAACCACATTACAATACAACTTACAATCTTAAAACTCGTAACTCTGATCCACAGGTGTGCGAGACTACATCCACGTCATGGACCTGGCCAGCGGACATGTTGCAGCTTTGAACCTACTCAGCGAAAACCACGTTGGACTTAAGGTACTTTTCTTGACACTAAATAATGAATATACTTAGCTACACACTCGCAAATACAAAATGTTAACACTCGCCAAATAATCAAAAGATCCTTTGGATTCAACATTTCTCACGGGAACACGTAACCTGATCATAGACTATTATTCTATGACCTGATGGAAGATTTTTTTTAAATTTTCAGGTCTACAACCTTGGCACCGGCCGTGGCGTGTCCGTTAAAGAGTTAGTAGATGTGTTCGAGAAGGTGACCAACACGAAAATCCCTCTAAAGTACGAGGAGAGGAGAGTGGGAGATATCACCGCTATGTGGGCGGACGCGACGCTCGCCAAGAACGAGCTCAACTGGGTCACCAGGCATACCATCGAGGAGATGTGTAAGTTGTTATCCTTAAGCCCCGTCTCCATATCGCGCGGCAAACCATCGAACATTGGCTCGCGCGGCAGCCGCGCGCAATGGATACCGGGCTGCCGCGCGATCCAACTCGATGCGCCCGGTATCCATTGCGCGCGGCTGCCGCGCGAGCCAATGTTCGATGGTTTGCCGCGCGATATGGAAACGGGTCTTTAGATATACTTAAATATTCTAGACTAGAGGGTAATAAATACGAAAAATGCCCCTCGAGACCCAGGCATAGACAAAGTAAAAAATCTCTTCAGTCATTGGTGAACTTAACGACATTTAGGTAATCTGCTGCTGCTATGGACCTCTTTATAAATGAACTACTTTACATTAGGCAGGTATATGAAAGAGGCTAATAGATAGTTTGGAATAATTGAACAGATTAGTCTAAAATTCTTCCTCATGTAACTTGTTAAAAAAACAACGGGTTGCACTCAGGGAGTGCCGGCAGAAGTGAAAACTCAATGACTAGTGCAAAATGCACTATGTATAATTGAGGTTAACGCCATCTAGCGTTAGCGTTAATTACTTGAAACCCCTAAGCACATCACTGTTAGTACTTGACTTATATTAATACCAGTTAGAGCGAAACTCACTAGATGGTATTTAAATCAATAAAGAAAAACTCAATGACATTACATGTAACAGTTTTTCGATCAGGTCACGTGTCCGTCTTACGGTCACGTGATCGTCTTACGCTGTCTCGAGTTTAACATTTTTTCCCCACCTCAAATTATGTAAATTGTAAGTGGATGCAGGTTATTGAAGTGAAAACTTCTTTAGCGGCGCTGTGCACTTTTTGTGATGGGGAAAAAATTTTAAACTCGCGAGAGAGTAAGATGTTATTGAGTTTTCACTTCTGTCGGCACTCCCGGAGTGCAACCCGTTTTACACAAAAGTTTAATCAAGAATATAATATTCCAGGCACTGATTTCTGGCGATGGCAGACGATGAACCCGGATGGCTACCCCAAGAAAAACGTTAAGACCAGTGTCATTGTGAACGGAAAGAGTTAATTCACTTGGACACTACACTATGAACTATGTTACGCATACTTACTATTAATAAACTAGTATATTTAATATTTAACGTCTGTTTCTCATATTTCCTTACCTCAAATGGTACGTATAATATCCTCCTAAGGCCCAAGATCCTACCTATAGTACTTCTTCAGTTAGATGAAATTTAAACCATATTCAATTGGAACAGAGTTGCATTTCCTTTGTTTCGTTAAATTTTAAATAAAAATAAACTCTATTCCCTGCACTATAGGTTCAAATTTCAGTGGCAAATTTTGCCTTGCAATATGCCTTAGGAGGTTACGGTACCCAAATCCACTTCGGCGATGGTGCTACGTATATCCTAATTGGAAAATTTTAAAACAGACAGTTTGTCAATATTTTCATACACGTTCGGTACCAGCTCTGGCAAGTCAGGCTATACTAAAACCAAAACGTACGGGCTACCCAAAGCAGCACAATACTGAGGTACTTACATTTTTACACAACTGTGATGTCTGTGAGACGGCAGACTGAATTTGCTTCGCTGATTTTGTTATATTGAGAGCACCGTTATTTATACCAACGGGCGCAGCATGGTTCCATTTTTATCGCCTGTCACTATGTCTGTCACTTTCGCACTTACATATATACCTGTTAGAACGTGACAGGCATGGTGACAAGCGATAAAAATGCGACCGTGCTAACGCCGCTGGACCCCGAAGCGAGAGCTGAAGATGCAACCGGGACAAATGCTAAGAAGATTAGAGAGAGACAAAAAAACAAATGTTACCTTTCACTTTTATTCATCAACTAACTTTCTCATAGAGTGATACATGCTGCCATTTTAGCGGCTCGAAGCCAACGCTGGTCGTGTTTGGTAGGAGGTACCTCGCGAATAGCTCCAGTGTTTGAGGATTGCTTGTTTTCACGTAAGGCGATAGAAGTTCTGAAATGAAATAAAATATAACGTTAGAGACCAGAGAAAAGGTTTGTGTTTCTTGATGATATGAGGTTAGTTTTAACCATACCGTCTTTACCATAAGGGCACACGGGGCCCCCAAGGTTGTTACCTGTATATTTGATTACCCATAAATCCCATAATAAACAGAGGATCATAGTAAAAAAATGATAGTTTCATTAGCTTTCTTTACTTTCCAAAAGGGCCCCAAATTCTTATGTGCCCTGGGGCCCCAGCATAGTTTAAGACGGCCCTGCTTTTAACGATGAGTTTACAAAGGTGAGAATGAGCGAATTTAAAAGAATTTGTAAATAGGTAACATTCCATTTCACAACTAAACAAAACAGTTTATGGCCTGAAGAACTACAGAGCCGATCACTAGAGATTATTAATTTGCCTATAATATCGTATTTAGGTAGGTAGGTATGACATGCATTTGAAAATTGTAGAGTGGGCAGGACTCATAAAAGGGTTCCGTACATTAAGTCCGATTCACGCTTGACTGCACATTTCTAATAGGTTTTCCTGTCATCTATAGCCAAAGAACTATTTTGTGTATTTTTTCAAAATTTTAGACCCAGTAGTTTCGGAGATAAAGGGGGGGTGGAATGGTCGGACAGACAGACAGACGCACGAGTGATCCTATAAGGGTTCAATTTTTTTCCTTTCAAGTTATTAGTTTATTATGTATGTAACTAGGTACTGGAAGGGTCCTTCAGGAAGGTATATCCAGGAGCAGCAATGAAACACCGAGCTAGCTCAATCGCGTGTATTTCGGAACTGACATACCAATATGTTTAACCACCCTCTAGTCGGCGCATGTAAACTTAAGTCTACCCTATATTACATATATAACAGTACGGAACCGGAACCCTAAAAACTGTACCTAATAATGGAGGTTTGTGTGAGTGCAGAGCGCTCGGAACGCTGACGATTAACCGGTCTTCAGGCACCGTCACATCTCCCACTTTCCCCAATATGATCCTCTCGTAAGGTTGCCTCTTGCAACCCGTGCTAAAGTCGCATAGCGGCTCCATATTTGTTGTGACCTGAGGAAGACAATATTTAAAACATTTGAAGTAAGGACGCCAAGCATAAAGAATTTCGTACAACCTGCCATGTCCTTTGTCCTATGACCTATATATATCGCACGCGCGTAATTATGTTGCTGTCCCGCTCAAGATGCCAGTGGTCAATGCCACTATGCCTTCTACAATGAAAGCTAATACAATGTAAAGGCATTTATGGCATGTAGGTGTTTTAAAAAAGTACAATGCTCTTTTACCCTCTCAAAAACTAGATGGCGCTCACACTGTAGTTAAAAGCACTTATTAATTGTTTATAATATATAAAATATAATACTAACTAATTGTTTATTAGAGTACAATACCTAATAACGTGGATCCGCGTTCCGGCATACGAGAGGTTAAGCCATGTATATTAAAGTACAATGCCCTTTTACCCTCTTAAAAACTAGATGGCGCTCCCACTGTAGTTAAAAAGCACTACCCTACATTTTTGTCAAAGTATTTTTTACCCAAATTTTAACATACCTTCAACCAATACCAAGTAGTCAAGTACTCTACACCCCATTGAGGGAATATCATGTCTTTGACAGCAGCAATATTGCTCGGTGCGTTTGTGCACCACATGGCAACAAGGCAGTTTGGAGATAGAAGGTTCCTCACGGGTATGGACGCGATGTCTTCATTGTACATCATGGAGTAACTGAAAATTGGGAGCGGCAGATTAATTTTAAAAGTTAAGTATTAGAAGTTTTGCTTTGTTGCTAGTGGTAATATTTTAATTAAGAAATATGCCTTTGTTACTTTCAAATATGTTGTGTAATTTCAGTATAACACCAAAGTGTCAATTTATGGAACTTGCTATGTGAACAAAAGTCACTAGTAAATTCATATTTTTTGACAGTTTCAATATGGCGGTTTATTTACATAGTTAGCAAGTTCTATAGAATGACATGTTACAGTATTGAACTAACAAACCTAAAATTGACTAAGTATTTAAAAAATATCAAAGTACTCACTTTAAAGCTAGTAAAGACAGGTTTCCTTACCAGTACTAAAAAATATTTTTGTATCATATATTTATTTATTTTATGACATCAATCTTACATACAAATTAAAATTTAAAGGTGTTTAATATTTAAGCTGAGAATAAATTTAAAAGTGAAAATTTTCTGTCTTGGATGAGACTTGAACTCACGGCCTCTGGAGTTCAAGTTACAACCAACACAGTAATTTTTCCACTTTTAAATTTATTCTCAGCTTAATAGCATCGATCGCAGATGTTTCTGCATGTTTAAAAATTAAAAAATGTTTAATATTTGTTTACGTGTTTAATCCTTTGAGTGATGTTGTCTAAAAGAAAAATGATAATTTCAACAAACCTGAGCTTGTCATTAGCATGTTTCAGCCGCCTTATGTACTTATTCCACCAAGGAGGATCTGCTACCACTATGTCAAACTTACTGCCATTCAGTTTCTCACATTGCTCCTTTACACATCCACAATAGAATCTGAAAATTAAACCATAGTTACAAATGTTGTAGATATTTTCAGTGGCGTAGCTAGGAGTGGGTGAAGTGGGCCATCGCCCACAGTCTCGCACTTGAAGAGGCCTTGGGAATACACGTTGAAAGAAAAAGGCCTCGCAGATGCATCTACTTCACGGCTAGATTAGTTCACGCTACACCACTGCATATTTTACATTTTGCAGTTAAATTTTTATAATATTTACCTACAATTAGAAGGTATCAGGTATTGATTGTCTTTAATCGTACAAATAAGTGCAGAACCAAAGTTGTTTCCACCGTTTATGCCTTGATGATCAAACACAGTCGCCTCAAATAGCTTTTGTGCTAGATCCCGCACCTCAGTTGAACTGCTTTTTGCAGGACTTTGCTTCAATTTTGGTGGTACCTTCTTTAAAAATTGCTCGTACATATTTTTCACTCTTGAACACTGAAAATGTATTATAATTCATATCAGAGGTGAAAATTGTACGAATTGTACGAATTCTATTATTAAACATTCCACGGTTTTTAAGTACGTACTTCTTCATTTAACTCTTGATTTTGTAGTTTTCTCTTTCTATTAGGTACTTCTTTAATTTCTTTGTCAATAATTATACTAAACAAACACTGGTTAATTTCGTAAGCATTACTTTCGTCAGTGGAAGAAACATTACTATAAATCTTATTAATGTAGTTACTGTGATCTATTAATATATAACAGTTATTTTGGTATAGAACGCTCATTCTTTTATGGGTGTTTAAATTCGTAATAGTCTAAAACTAAAGAATTGAATCCGTATTTTTATTTTATTAAATACTGCCGGCTGCCCGGCTTTAAGAAAATCAACATAAAATTTTAGATAACTGTCAAATTACTGTCAATGTCAAATTCGTAACACAGAGAGCATGAGTATAGCAGCGATATAAACTTTACCTTGAACAGCTTGAGAAACTACTAGTGTTGCGGCATGTCCAGAATATTATTATCGATAAGAGTCATAATAGTAAAACAATATATAGTCCGTCAACCAAATCTTGTCAGTAGCAATGTAAAGCAAACTAAAGTAGGGCAACACTCAAAGAGCAGTATTGCGCTAAGAAAAGCAGCAATGTACATCGAACCAACAGATTTTTTTTTCCGCTGAGCGCGCCCTGCGTACGTCAATTCAAATTGTCACTCGCGGTTTATTGAAAAAAATTGAAACATGGACGGACAATTTAAAAGCGATGTTAAAACAATGTTAATCAAAATGATGAACAAATTTGAAGATATCAAAAACAACTGCTTATATTCTCTTTGTTCCCTATCTATGTCTTCTAAGTTTACTAAAATAAAATCATATCAAAATGCAGATAATTAGATAGTGCATATATTTGTTATTTACAATATAATATGCCACTTGTTAATGTAAATTAGTGTACTGTTCTGGATGAATATGACATACCTGTGTAATTTTTTTGATTGGTATATATTGTACAATATACATATTAAAAATAAAACAACTGATATTTGGGTGTTTATTTAATTTAAAGGTAAATAAGATAAGGGTCACTTTTCGACTTGGTTGCGTTGTACACGTACATAAACCGCCATAGGTAAGTATTGTCTGAAAAGATACTACCTACTACGAACGCCTTATATTGGGCAAGATTTAATCCTGCAACAAACATGTATGGATTAGGTAGATATTGCGAAAGAACGGCGATATAATCAAGGCTCTTATACTGTTTAAAAGGTTTACCTTTGTAAATAGTCACAACTGATTGCTGAAAATATTAGACATGTGGGCCTATGGACGGTTTCCAGGACACAATTTATGGTCTTGTTGGATAGATTTAGGCATACGTTTTAATTTTATTTATGCCTTTTAACCCTAAAACAAAAGACTGAACATAATCTTAAAAGTTCGAAAGAGTTCTTCCAATACTTGTCATAACCTCAATTTTTAGTAATGTTTACCATCAACAACGCCAACGAGCATGATTGTACATTGTAGGCCCCTTAGCTTTGCTTATTCTTATTTAATGTATTGGTATTTAATGGTGACAGCAGAAATATCTCTTGAAACAGAAACGATTCAGAATGAAAACAAATAAGGTGACGGCTGTCGTTCACGATCCACATTCCACAGATAAAACACAGATGACACGCGTTTTGGAATTATTTGAACACAGTGTTGCTAACCCGCGATTTTTCAAATTTGCCGCCTTTTACTACTGACAAGATTTGGTTGACGGACTTTACATATCTTCTTAGTAGTTTGTGACAATACATATTACCAAAAAAAGCACCTGCCAGGGTGTAAGGGCTATTGAAAGTTGAATGAATCTAAAATCAACTAGGCTAGTGGGTGAAGGCGATGGAGTAAATATGGTGAGCTATCGGATATAAACCAGGCAACTGCGGCAGACGGTGACTCACTCAGTCACTCCCACAAGACGGGCCCTCACTAAAAGCGACATCTAAGATGGCCTAAGGAAGCTAAGGGCAAGACCGGTGTGAGAGGTGATAGTATAAAGGTATCACTGGACTATTTAAACTATTTTAAACATGTACATTTCCATATCTGCCTTCGAGAAAGCAGCTCCACTCTGGACGTTCGGCAAACCAACCAGGGGCAGAACGCAGAAGACCCTGACCCATTGTAGGATTTGTAGGCATTGTATATCGATATTATTTGATAAATTATCAATAGATGACAGAAATTTGTAACATTTATAAAGAAATTTTATGGAATTTCTATTGCTTTCACTAGACTACGTACTTTTAACTCCATAAATAATTCAATCAATTTTATACGATCCTCAATGTTGTCGATATTAGATATTATTTATTGGAGTTAACATCACTATGCATGTCATTTAAATTATTCGGCCGACATGACGTATCTTCGTCTAAGTTTTAATTTAATTTAAATTCAATTTTCTACTTTTAACATGATAATGAAAACAGTGTTTACTTGTAGAATAAAATATTAATGAATAATTATTACACTGCATCACAACAAAACAATTAGTGTTAAAAATAAGTAATCATACGACGTGAATTTTGCGAAGTGTACACTATTATTAAACAACCGGTTGTATTAAGCTTAAAAAGTCAATTTTTAATACGGCAAACAATAAATAAAACTACGTACGAGACAAGTTGATTAATCGTTAAGAAAATTGGAATGACGGCACCTAAAGGTAAGCAACCCAATTGAATATTTAACAAATTTTCTTATTAACAATTTGTGTTCATTATAATATTTATAATATTGATTAAAGATCAAAAATATCACAATCATTCTTGGGATCTAGATAATAGTAATATAGTAATACACTTGCTTACTACATATTTATAGTAGCAAGATTATGGCTATAGTCAGATATTCCTTTAAACATTAATAATTTAAGTTTAATTGGTAAGTTACTTCAATAAAATAACATACACCAATCCTTCTACAGGTCAAAATTGTAGACTAATTCATATTTTTCATCATCATATATTATAAACTTTCCCCCTAACCGAAGCCATTGGCTGGCTGGTATAAAATTGTGTATTTACTGAATTTTAAACTTGATTGTTTAATTCATAATTATATGAATCAATGTGACAACCAGAATTTAGTTTTTACAACAATTAAAGACTATTTCTTAATTCTTTTTTTAATACAAATTTAATGTTGATTGTCATCTTTATAAATAATAGAAAAGTACCTACAAATATGAGATCACTTCCTTAATGTTATACAACCCATGACTGTTTATTAATGGAGCTAATTATCAGCCATTGAAGTTCATTATCAACCCTCGACTTTATAAACTGTGGCATATATGCATTCAGACCTATATTTACCACATTGCATAATAACTATGCTAATTTTGCTGTCTGGAATGTATTAACTATACTAAATGGAAGTCTAGGTCTAGTCTAGTCTGCTTTTTCATGTAAATTTGTACCTGTGGCCTGTAATAGGAGCAAAAAATTAAACTGTAGGCAAACCTCAGGCCTCAAACTGACCCACATTTGTTCAGCAAGGTATAGGCAAGGAACCGGTTTTTTCTTCATACAAAAATCGGTATTATTTCGTTCTTTTTCGTTCTTTGGTTTATTATTTCATCCGATACCACAATTAGCACCTTCCATAGATTGGGTGACACTACTTCCCTAACTACTCATTATTATATATTATACAATATACAGAAACATAGTCAAATCTAAAAAAAGGTAAGGGTTATCATGTTGCTTATGTTAAATGGGTTTAAGGGAATCCTAACTTGTGTGTATTTTACACTCAAGAGCAAGAAACATAGGTCACTTTATACAAAACTTCCATACAAAGTGTCTAGTTTTTATTGCTCATTAGTGCAAGTGAAGCCTCTCAATTCTTACACCCTAAAACTAGTCTATAATGCCACAGAAGATATTTACTTAAGTACTGTACTCGTAACACTTAGGCCCACTTGCATCATCTCTCTAGCCCGGGGTTAAGTGGTTAAACCGTAAACCCAGTGTCAAATTGTACTGGTAACCATGGTAACTCTTGGTTTAACCGGTTAACCCCAGGTTACTGATTGGTGCAAGTGGCCCTTAGAATAAAATAAGAGGTTTTCAAACATTTTTCCATTGCACCCCCTTTGTGTATTGGGAGGGGTAACTGAACCCCACTGGAAGTGCTGGCTCACTATTCTGGGGGGTAGAACAGTAACAGTACAGTACAAAGTGGAGTGGTTAATTGTTTTGTTTTTTATAAAAAAAAGCATATTATTCACATTCACAGTCTTAGTAATAGCTGATGACTGATATATAATTATTTCCTGCATTGATATCATAGATAAACTATTTCATAAGAACTAGGCGTGTTATTACTAGGTGAACATAGACAAGGAAGTAATCATTTTATAACAGTTCTGTGTATAAAAAACAGGATCCCATAACTAAAAATATTTATACTAACTTTCATCAGCTTATAGAAAAGTATCCTAGTACCTATACCCAGTGTTGGCCGAAAGTTAATGCAAATTGAAAATGCTGGCCATTAACCATTATAAATTGAATCGTAAACTATAATCGTCCGATACGGTTTAAGGTTCAATTTATAATGGTTAATGGGCAACATTTTCAATTCGCATTAACTTTCGGCCAACACTGCCTATACCCCATGCATATTGCATAGGCACTTTTTAGCTTTTTACTTATATAAAAGTAATGTTTAGTTTGCATAAAAATATATGCACAATAAATAATAAGAATCATATTAGAATTGATAATTTCCAATAGGAATTTAGTTTAACAGCAACATTTTCATTTATTTTTTCTATGTCTATTTTTCTTGTGGCAATTTTTTAAACAATTATATAACTACAAAAGTAATCCAGTAGGAATCCTTATTAAAAACGCGGCTTTTCACCAACATGGAACATCGCACGTCAAACGCGAAGGGAACCATAAAAGTTGCATAGTAGGGTGTAGGGTAGGAATATTGATTAAGGGTTGCTCTATGTCAGCGCGCACCCCTCGCTGCGCGCTAGTGTGCGTGACCCTCGCCCGTGTGCCGGCCATCGCGCCCGAGATATCTCACTTTTATAAACACTAAACATACGAATACTCTAACTAAAAGTAAAAACTCGCGCGAGAAAGGGAATTATTCGTAATGGAAAGTAGCCGCGTCAAAATCGTCGTAAAACGCGTCCGAGTTTATAAAAATCAATAAATCACGTAGCGAATCCTCCAATAAAATATAACTTTCGCGTGGAGTGCACTACAGTGGTGCTTGCATTTCAGTGATCTAAAGAACTACCGATGTTCAATCACAAGCTACCGACTGACTTTCCAATGCAAACCCTTCGTAAGAAAACCAGCCCTTGCAAATGTGAGTGCACTGTGTTTATCTCGCTTCAGCTCCATCTTTTTATTTAAACGGTGTTCTTAGATAGCGGCTAAATGTTAATTCGATCACATAAGCTTTCCTTATATTTTGCGATGTATGTTGTAAGCATGGAAGCTATTCACCCTAAGCGTTCCGAGTTGTGCTCATGTCATAATTAGTGATCCCTGATTTGGACAGAGAGTCTGAGGCGGCGAGCGGCGGCGGAGTAATAGTACGTTTAGTAAGTGAAATATGCAGGTGTGTCATTTCCAGCATCTCTTGAGGCAGTTCGGTAAGTACTTGTGCTATCGTGCTTCGTTGTGTGTTCGCATGGTGTTCTGTCCGACTGTCCGCCTCTTCGTCTAATGCTTGGTTAGGAACAGCTGGTCGATCAGCTGATCAGGAGTCCTACAATTGTTTTCGTTGAAGTGTTTTCCGAATGAAAACACTCACAGCTAGCGATCACTAACTCGCATAGTTTTGCATTTTTTTTAAGCAATAGACCTTATGCCTTATGCTAACACCTGAATGTAGGTAGAGCATATATTATGATAACTTTGTGCACATAAAACATTAGATATACTTATCTTTTTTCAAAGAACTGTTATCAAGAGTAAGAGATAATGCTTATGACAAATGTTTGCTTGTTTCCTCTGCAAATATGATACTGTCAAATGAAACAAATGATTGTAATTGTCTAGGTAGAGTGTAGAATAACATTATAGAGTTCACACGTTACTGCTACTAATGGCATCTGAACTACGCAGCTTAGTACAATAGTTACAATACTAAACACATAAGTAGGAGTAAATAACGAGTTAACACAGCATGCTCTTTCGCAAATAATAACTATTTCTAGACTATTATGACGCCATATCCTTATGTAGTTTCTAGCTACATTCTTTAGTGTACCTACACTTCTTGGCTTTGTCGGTTACTTTAGTTTTTCACCTAATGGTGGTATCGTGGACGGGAGGTCCCGGCGAGTCCCGATTCTAAATTTAAAAACAGGAAATTCTATTTAACGGGAATGATGCACGGTAAACAGGGACAGAAATAGGACAAGCGGCTCACTTTTATTTTGCACTCCACTCGCGTAGCTTTGTTTAAAAAAAATTATGTCGCTAAAGCTAGAACTCAAAAACTTATTCGCAAAAGGTAGCTGCAGCTATATTCAGTTGTTTTTTGTGTGTTAATTGTTGCTTATTAAACCTAGCTTGCATCGGCATAAAGGACAAGTGAATGAACTGTTAAAACAAATGGCGCTCGCTTTAGACACTTTGAGGAACGGGTACGGATTTCAAAAATGGAAAACGCGTTGTACAGACAAGAACGAGCCGGGCCGTTTCCTGGGCGAGGGGGTGTCGTTCCGGGCGAAGCTGATCGGGGTGTTGGAAGTGCCGGAGGCGCGGGGGGACAGGATGTGCCAAGAGGCGCTGGCGGACCTGAAGATGGCGATCCGGGCGGCGGGCGAACACAAACAGCGGATACAGGTGCACGTCGCCATTGACGGCCTGAGGCTGCGGGATGACAAGACTGGCGTGAGTTACTTCTTATTTTCTTAAACTATAACACAATAGCGATACAAATGGACTCCCGATGTGGAAAATGTGCAAAAATTGCTTCTCTTGGCCCTTGAAACCCATTAGAACTCATCGGCAGTCCTTTTGGGCTATGGCGATCCTGAATAGACATCGTCTGGATCTAGCATATTATGCACCGGCAGGATCTCAGTTACTAGTTTATACTTTTCCATTGGTTTCTTTCTTATCTGAAATCTGAACTACGTATTTTATTGACAGTTGACTTATAATGCTATTCTTTCTAAAATATTTGGTACTCAAATACAATAGGTACCTAATTAAGAAAAAAATGCGAATTCTATGTTGATAGAGGACAAATTAGAATAACTCTAAATTTAAAATAGAAAATACCCGCGACAATATTATAACAGCGCCTTATAGTTTCCTACGTGTTAACTTTCTTTCGAATGTATGTCACTATCGTAATAACATTACACAGGAACATTACGATCTGCCTGGTCTTACGATCGGCCGCCGACATATACATGTTTAATGATAGAAAGAACAAACACGAGTTTATTAACCTTTTAACCGTCATTATAATTGAAGTCTTCAACAATTATGTTAATTACGACAAAGTACAAAATTGCATTGCGACTCGGTATTAGGACGTGCGGTGACTAAATATGAGTTCGACCATTGACCTGACCGGACTAAAATAAACAAATGATTTGTAATGTTTGTTCGTTTGTTACAATTAGGAACGCTACTAAAGTATAAAAAATAATATATAGAGTTAGCTTATTTACTATTTAGGCAAGTAATAGTGATATATGCGCTCGTGGACGTTATAGTATTTATCAAACAGCTTGGGTCCGGTCGACTAAAAGTAACTAGATTCGGACCACGCTTTCACAATCTTGGCAGTATGAATGCTTACATATCCCTATAATCCCCATACTTGCAGAAGCACATGGAATGAAAACTTAGCGTGGTCTGACTATAACCTATGTCAAGCGTTGCTCACTCCGCGATTTCGTCGCTTTGCTACAGGTAGCTAAAAGTAGATACATCCGTTCCGGCCCCAATTTTGGGGAAAGCCATAAGCCGCGCGGGGCGCTGTCGCCACCTAGCGGCCATATCTGTGCTGATCGTAACAGACGCGTTTTGTTAGAGAGTGAGTCTTCTGTACTTAGTACTATTATTTATTCTGTGCCTATGTATCAAGCGGCCAGCGGCTTTACCAAACGTTAGGTCAAAAAATATGTTAACAAAGTAACAAAAAGTGAATGAGTTCTGACTGACAATTCATCAACCTTATTGCAAAGATATAAAGTCTAAGATTGGTCAGATGAGTGTTGCTACCAGAACTTTCTTTAGGGCATATATTTTAGACGGATGCGCGCACTTTCATGCGAGTTTAGTTACATTGCGGACTATTGATGTCACATCCAATTCAGCCGACCGATCAAATACCTCAATTTAATGAAACTCCCATACGGGCTCTCGTGCCGTCTAAATGAGCCCTTATGGCTTTTTCAATTCTAAGGGCTCATTTAGACGGTACGACAACTCGCATGCGAGTTTCATTTCATTCCATTGCGGTATTTGATCGGTAGGCTGAGTTGATGTAACCTCAATAGTCCGCAATGTAACTAAAATCGTATACGAGTTCGCGCGCCGTCTTAATGAGCCCGAATTATGTAATGATAACTTTCCATTGTTTTCCCAGGACTCGTTATACCACCATCCCGTGCACAAGATCTCCTTTATCGCCCAGGACATGACGGACTCGCGCGCGTTCGGCTACATATTTGGCGCTCCCGATACCGGCCACCGGTTCTTCGGCATTAAGACTGATAAAGCTGCTAGTCAAGTAAGTAGTTCATCGTTAAATATATTACAAACGGGTCACTCACGTTTTTAACCCCCGACGCAAAAAGAGAAGCGTGTTATAAGTTTAACGTGTCTGTCTGTGTATCTGTGTATCTGTCTGTGGTATCGTAGCTCCCAAACGGATGAACCGATTTTCGTTTAGGTTTTTTTGTGTCATAAATAATTTTATCCCGAGTGTTCTTAGCCATGTTTCATGAAAATCTGTTCAGCCGTTTGAAGATCGTCAGCTCTTATAATCTTATAGGGGGGTTTTACAAATTTTTATTTTTTAATATATTTAATGTCTGTGTATCACGGAAGTTTTGTTAGTTCATCGTTGTTTATTGTTCTGTCTCATTCGACATACTGGCAGTAGTAGAGACAAGTAATGGCCTGTGCATAAAAGTTTGCAGGTACATATATCTATAGCTTACATCATATCATATCAACAAAAGTAACATGGTCATAGTACTATATAAGTATGTAGCTCCGTGCCTCTTAGAGCTGAGGAATCGGGAGGGTGTCCGCCGGCTACCTAATTATAAAATACGATAACCTCTAGATCACACATCAAAACTTGCCAACATAAATGCAATTTTGATTTGTCAAAATAAAAAAAAGATTCTAAATACAATGGAATGGGCGGCTACAAGATCAAATTCTTCGGCAGTGGCGTAGCGTGAACTAATCGAGCCGTGGGCGAAATCGCATCTGCGAGGCCCTTTTCTTTCACTGTTCCCGAAGGGGCCTCGCGTGAGGCCCCTCTTGGGGCGCGAGGCCGTGGGCGACGGCCCACTTCGCCCACGCATATTTAGGTACGTCACTGTTCGGAACTTGTGCAGAGTGTAGGTAAAGCCATAACTAGGCTTATCGAAGACCTAATCTTCTAAGAGTGTTCTAGAGATTGAGCAGGTAGGTAACCTATTATAAGTTGCAGTTTCTCCTGTTTGTAAATGGTAAATTCGAGACTCGAAAGAGGATGTGAGGCAAATGTATATAACCATGTGTACAAATATTTGCATGTGTTGCGATTCCCTGAAGTGCCTTTTTTCACTTTCCATACTTTTCTCTGAAACTTGGCTTGGTTTTATATTAACGACTTTACATTTTACATTTGCTGCCACTTCTCATTGGTTGTTGTTATTGTATAACAGTTGTTGTACCACAACTTGTTGTTGTTGTAACACAACTGTTATTTCCTTTATAGCCATTGCAACTTGAAATGTCCATTTAAAGGTACATTTACCATACCTATGTGAATCAGCGAAGGGCCGAAACTTTTTTTACTTATCTAAGGCCTGAGATACACTTGTAACTTTATCTTACGTAAGTAGGGACAAAGCTATTTGTTAGAAAGAAATAACGATATTCATCTCTCATTCTGTAGTATAGCTTTGTCCCTACTTATGTAAGTAAAACTTACAAGTGTATCTTGGACCTAAAAGGCATTACGTAGGAGGCGTGAGCAAGGTCAAGGAATGTTAAGATTCCGTAGTAAATGTGTAAATAAATCGTTATATACCTACCAAATTATATACATGCTGTTGTAATATTTTCGTTAGCCTATGTTGGTAAATTCGAAAATATTTGATAGCAATGCAACAATTAGAGCAAGCTTCTATCTATGCCATTGGCCATTGGTGTTTAAACCCATAAATGTCCACTAAGTAACTTCGTACGCAGGTATGTACACTACTAGGTAACTATAGGCTAAGTGGCTAGTTATCTGACTCATTATTTATTACATCCATATGTTTTAAAAACAAAGTTTAAAAAATCACTATAAGCATGTGGTCAAAAGCAATCCCAAATAATACAAGGCCTATAGTCGGTAAAATCTGTACCTAACAATTAACTATTTTCGCCCGATTTTGGAATATCTACCTAGTTGTGTTGTACGACGTTTGATTATCGAACTTTGTGTTTCAACCACAAATATTCATAAAATATTCATGCCTAAAATATGACTTGCTAAAGTCTGGGTAATGCAGCTAAAGTTGAAACAGTCTAACATTGAGACACCTGGTACACGATGGCACTAATCAAAACACAATTTGCAGGCTATTTATTTAGAAAACAAATACTTTAAAAAAATTCATGTCGTCCTTTCTAGAATTCTGCTTGCTCGTGATTTCCTGGTTACTCGAAAACATCTCGATGCGTTGTATTGAGAAATGTATAACCAAGATTTTTCTAACTAAATAACTAAGTAAAATTTGTTTAGCATGGTTTTCGTGTGTTCGCGTTATTTTACTGTTGCAAGCATTGTCTTTATTATTTTGTGTGTTACTCGTACTATGATAGTATAAAGTAAAATATGCAGTAATCTAAAAGAGTACTTACTAGTGTAGATAAAAAGACAAATAGGAACTGATATATTAGGAAACCCTTTTTAAACGTTCAGTGTTTTTTTTTTAATAAACTGCTTCGGAAAAAAAATTGAATCTATTCCCCGACCACTAAATAGATAACATTTTTTTTTTCGGAATTATTTATCTACAGTCCAAACATTTTTGCAGGAATTAAGACGAAACAGGAGCTGAGATTTAAATATTTTAGGTAAATATACCCGTCTCGCTAACGGAAGCGGCTCCTAAAACTAGTGTGATAAGGACAAGGCGAAAAATCCTGCGTAAAAATCTCGAAAATCGAGGTTTCGTACTCGACTGTTTCCTCCTCCAAAACTTAACCAATCGTAACCAAATTTGGAAATCTAAATGATTATGAAATTATCTGTGTCGGACCGTTTTGATTTTTTGGCTAATTGATATCAGTTTTGAATACCACGCCTCTCATTGCAGCATAGTCAATTAGACCATTTTGGCCATTTTTGAAGGGCTCTAGCGCTTTAAAAAACAAAAATATCAGAAAAAGCAAAACGGTTCGACACAGACATTGACAACATTAATCTGTGTTGAAATAATCATTGCTCTAGCTTCAAAACCCACGGAGGAAACAGTCGAGTACGTTTGTATGGAGAAATGACCACTCCTGTTGGCTCTTAAATAGCAGCATAACTTATTGCTTCCATAGAAGGCGAAAAATAACAGGTATCCTGTAAGGGTACGTACTGTAAATTACAATAGGTACACATTTCTTAACAACTATATAATTCGCTTTAAGATTGGTTTTTGTAGTACTTTTTCTGAGAAGTCACAGTTTGTTAAAAACTACGTACAAAGCTAAGATGAATGGTGCAATATTGCATTAAGAAACAAAGGATATGATAATTACAGTTTCCTTTTGTGAGCTTATCATATCATCTGAGGAGTGTCTTTTCAAAAGGGTTTATTTTTTCTGGGAACCTATTTCTAAATTGGACCTTAAGTTTTCTTGAGCAAGGTTCTCTCTAGAAGTACCGCTAAGAAAAAAATAAACCCTTTTGAAAAGACACTCCTCATCTGATCAAACGAAGTTAAAAGACCAAGTACATTAGCGGTACTTTTAGGAATAACAAATGCTCGGCTATTCAAAAATGATTCTTATACCGTCGAGATAAAGCCTTCATTAATGATGTGCATGAGAATGCATACCTATATGTATTTTGTATTGGAATCCCACACGAGGAAGCACTTAATTTAACCCACGTGATATGAGCAATTGAAATTAAAGTAACTGGCGGATGTCATTCCAAATCACACTATTTGTGTAACATAGGCATATTGGCAATGAGATTATGATCATGATTTTGAAGGTATTCAATCTTGTAATGAGATATCAAAAAGAAATTTCAATGAAACAGTCTTATACGCAATCATTTCGGTTAGTAAGATTTATAAGTTGTTTACGTTTGGAGCTTTACGTATATCACTAATACAAACACGTACCTAAGGTAAACACTTTAACTGGCCCTCGGTGGAACTTACGAGTATGTCCTTGCAATAAGATATACTAATTGACACATAACCGCGTGAACGATGGTGAGTATGAGTACGAGTATACATAAAAATCTGGACTTTATCGTGAATTATAACGAATATGCTAAGTGGTAACATAGCAGACATACACGTTCTTATAGTATTTATTTAATCATTTGATTTCAAAGCAATCAATACACGGAAATACTAAACAGGTTCCTTCTTAGATATGATTATTTACAAGTTTACTCACGTGATATGACTGATGTCTGTGCAGTATTAATTTTCTTACTTGGCTGGCGCGATGATCCAAAATGAGTCTTGGCCTCCAACACAAGAGCACGCCACTTTGCCGGTCCAGAGCGGTATCACGCCAGCTTTCGCCGACGCCGAGCTCACGGAGACCTGCCTCCACTCTGTCCGCCCAACGATTTAGGATGACCAACAGGACGGCGTCCCGTTGGTCGACCCAAGTAGGCCCTCTTGGCTGCCCGATCCTCAAACATTCCTTTCGAGGGAAAGGGGGGAGGAGAGGGATTAATTTTCTACTTTGAAACATTTAGGACATGAGTATAACTACACACTAAACTCATTAGTGTTTTTATTCGCATCATTATGGACGCAATATGTCTTACGTTTGACTGTATTATTTTGTATCATAACAACTTTTTGTCCTGTGACTGCGACTGGTTATTTAAAACCGTCGGTATTAGGTATACTTGTTACTTTATTACACTGACGAAATATATTTTGCACCGATTCGACATACAAGTTATTTGAGAGATCGGTGTAAATCTAGAAGGTAGGGTCCTATAGAAGTGGTATACGCGTGCCTCCGTGAGGGACAAAACATAGGCAATGCGACACTATGATTGGTCGAATTTATTTGTTGCCCACCTTAACCCATACTAATTTATGGTGGGGAATAAAATAAAACGTGAGACTGTGACAAGGACAAACAATAATAGCGCGTTCGCTGCTACTCCTACTGAAAGATACATAAGACTATCCCGTTCGCTCATTTCCCCCCCCCCCCCCATCATGCCTTATCCAGTTAAAATACTAGATTCATGGGTGTAAATTATATTTCGTCAACCATATGTCAAAAACTTGCGCATCGCTGCTTGTGTCTCGGTGATGATCGGCCGTCAGACGTTACCTTGAGCTGCACAATAACTTCAATATTCTTAATACTTCGAATATAAGTATAAACTTTTATAATAGGAATTATAATGATAAGTTGTTACTGTAAGATTTCTATGTAAATTAGATAGGTCATATACAACGTTAACTGGTTTGTTAAACTCATTAAACGAATAATTATCTTTCGCAGGTAGTCATAGCAATGCGGGACCTGTTCCAAGTGGTGTTCGAGCTGAAGAAGAAAGAGATAGAGCTAGCGAAACAGCAGCTCGAGGGGAAATCCGTCACCAGCAGTCTAGTGAGGCATACGTCCACCATCACCGATGTTAAATCTAAGGTACATATACATACATGTACTCGAGGCATCCGTTTTATACATAGAAGGGGCGCGCGACAGTGCCCCAAGTAGGCGCAAAAGAATGCGGTTGGCCGGTAGAAGTATTTAGCAGATGGCGCCATCACAGCTTGCCCTGTCAATCCCTAGAATTGTGTCATTTTTTGTTTTTTAATGCCCTAGATGCCAGGCCCTTTAAGCCAAATCTCATAGAAAAAGGGACATGCTATGATGGCGCCATCTATGGAAAACTTACAACCCCATATAATAAAAGAAAATCCTCTTTATTTTCTATGTATATGGCCACAGACAGTAACTTAATACTGATACCCGTCTTCTCTGCATATGTTTCAAAACCAATTATTTTATCAATACTTTGATTAAATTTTAAGTTGGTATATTACTATACAATTACAAAGTGAAATATATGTATGTCTAATATAGAAAATGTGACCGAGGGAGTTGGGTGATTGTGGATAATGGTACTTTCCAGGCATCTATCATAATGACATCGCCTCGTAATTTTTTTCAGTTATAAAAAAATATGTGTTGGAATGGACAAAAAACTTACCCTGATGTTTAAGTGGACTCTGGACTGTGACTGCATTTATTACTATTATTATAGAAAAAAACCTACAAACAGCAACACTCTTTAAGTGTAAGGCCTGAGTGGACGCTCGAAGCGGAGCGTTCGGCGGGGCGTGCAGCGTGGCGTGCAGCGTGGCGTCGGGGTCACAAGTAATTTGAGCAGCGTGCACTAAGGCCGCTCCTATACGCTTGCATTTGTTTAACATGCACGCCGCACGATCCGCCCCGCTGCACGCCCAACTCGAGCGACCACTCAGGCCTTACACTAACTGTCCATCGGTGGACCCTATGCCTTTTGTAATAAGGTTTACAATCAGTCAGTTAACAGTGTGGGCGATGGTACAATACTAAGTTCTACTGTCGCAATTACACTTGAAGCCATTAAAACGTATCAGAACGCAAAAACCACATCGTAATTCTATACAAATTCTTTCCCACTTCAAACCTGCTGTGCATTCAACTCACAATTCAAATTATGACTCGGTCTTATTAACATCATTGCAAATTACACTTTAATGTGCAAATAATAAGGTCGGTTATTGCCAAGGGTATATCATCGTCATGTTATAACGTATGCAGTGGTTATGAAAGGGCAGTCAGGTTGCGTACAAAGGCATTCCCTTGACGTGGTTTGTTATATTTGACGATGTTTTGCATAACGTAGGTTATGGTCGATTAATAAGTATTGTGCACAAAAATCGTATGGGATAGGTACTAGCGACCCGCCCCGGCTTCGCACGGGGTAACAAATTGGTGTAAAATAATTTATTTTAAATACAGTCAAATACCCTATTAATGCACGTCCTGTACACTTTATGTGAGGATCAGTGTTGTGAATAACGCTTATTTTTAGGCTTAAAGACTCGAGCCCTCAACTCGTAAGTTTTGAAGACTTGACTATATTTGAGAATTGTATTTATTTATTTTACGCGTATGGATGTAAGAAATCGTCTTTGCCGCCTTTGAGGCATTAAGAAGCCTCGAAATGAGCGTTATTCACAACACTAGTAAGGATGCCTATTTCGCTCTAACCTCATGAGAGGGTGTCGTTGGACAGACCTTTCAAAAATAATACTGATCTTCAGAAACCATTCAAGTGTACGAGTACAGAACCCTAAAAAGGATGTCTACTAACGCACGTCCGCAATGTCCGGCTTATATTTTAATAAACACTGCATTATTGTCTCTGTCAATACGCAAACGGAATAACACACGATACATTCCACTCTTTATTCTTTGATCAGTGGCCAGAAAACAGCTGACATTGAAAGATAAAGTTGTCATTTTTGTGCAGTTACAATTGTAGTGGTTTGGTTTTGTTTTTTTAATGTCCAAGTCCAGGAAAAGCTTGATTTCGTTCCAGTTCCCTTGTAGGAAGAAGAAAGTGGTATTAAAAAAATATATTTTTTGTACCTCACCTTTACTTTCTCTTTCATCACACATTTGTATTATATATTTAAAGTTTTATTATCAAAAATCTAATTTCAAAGATCGCAAACGAAGAGAAGTACCTACAGGGCGAGAAATAGAAAAAAACATTGTAATCATAATCATCATAATTATTTATTTTTACAGACTACAATGGTCCACACATTCCACACAATACTCATAATATTATTACAAACAATACAAAATAAAATATACATTACAATTTAAATTTTATAAATTAAACTACCTACATAAACATAGGTAGGAAAGTCACGCGATATTTGTTGGGATATCATTTGTCCTGTATGTTACTATGTGTGCTAGGTTTATACCTATTTACGCGACGCGTAGGCGTGTTTAGTTGTAAAGAAGCCTATTTTAGTAACTGAGTCACTTTACGCATCTCTACGCAAAAACAGTTTCTCTATTAGATTTAGATCTAGATTTAGATTTCATTTATTTGCAATAAACATGGTACAGTGGTTCTTATGCTATTGTTATTAGGTAACACGCACGGTTTACTGCACTAAAACAGCTATTAACATAATGCGCTAATAAAACGTGGAGTCACGGGACAGGCTTAGCTTAGTGTGATCCACTAAACCGATCTAAATGTAAATGAATGATTTTTAAAAATAAAATTTTACTTTACTTACTTTAAACTTAAACCGTGTATTGTGTTCACGTCACGAAAAGATTAAGTATTGTGCCTTTGAGAAATTATACAGTTTTGTGCTAAATCACGTTGATGCAACCGGCAAATCTTGCAGCCATAATTTCGATCGAGCTTGAAAACGGGGCCACAGGTGATTTCCGCGGAAATTACCACGGTTATCTATCGGATGAGAATGAGCGCGGTAATGGTTTTGATTTGTCACCCTTTTGTGTCCTAGAAACCATGTTTTTTGACGTCATATAAATGCCAGGGATTTGTTAGGTATATCTAAATTTCTAGTATGATAAACAGTTAATTATGTGGGAAATAGAAACCACAACACTATTAGGTTAGGTAAGGACAATATGGAAAAGACTACCCTTAGTCCTTTGAGAAATATGATGCACATTAAACTAGTCATGACTTTTTTTCGCACCTCACCCCCGGACTGCGGAAGCCCATTGGGGGGTGTTATATCAGTTATATGGGACTCGCTCCTCCCGTAACTCCCTCTGCTAGGCAGAGGGACGGGAAGAGAATACCCATATTACCCACTAACACCCCCTGCGGCGTTGACCGCGTTACCGTTATTGGGGGACGTCACAGGGTCGCAGACCATTCTACCGTGTCGTCACCCCAAGACTAGTCATGCCTTGACCATTTCAAAATAATTATTTTTATAGAAAATTTTAACTTTAGTATATGTTCCTCATATGCTTAACCTAAAAACGTACCTTTTTTATTTCTAGAGTATCACAACGATCGGTGAAACGAGCTCATTGACTCCAAAAAACCAAGACACAGCCGAAGGTGGCGTTGCAGAATTAGTCGATTTGGAGCAAGAACTCAGCTCTTTGAGAAGGGGGCTCACGCAGGTCGAGGGCCTGACGCCGTCCACGGACCCGTTTGGGGACTCGTTTATAAGGCCGTCACAGGTTAGTAAATATGTTTGCTAATGATAGTGTATAATAATGGTTGATTTGAAGCAAGAACTCAGCTCTTTGAGAAGGGGTCTGACGCAGGTCTAGGGCCTGACGCCGTCCACGGACCCGTTTGGGGACTCCTTTATAAGGCCGTCACAGGTTAGTAAATATGTTTGCTAATGATAGTGTATAATAATGGTTGATTTGGAGCAGGAACTCAGCTCTTTGAGAAGGGGGCTCACGCAGGTCGAGGGCCTGAGGCCGTCCACGGACCCGTTTGGGGACTCATTTATAGTGCCGTCACAGGTTAGTAAATATGTTTGCTAATGATAGTGTATAATAATGGTTGATTTGGAGCAGGAACTCAGCTCTTTGAGAAGGGACCTGACTCGGTTCGGGGCCCTGACGCCGTCCAAGGACCCGTTAGGAACCTGGAGAACTCTGGCCTACAATCAATTACAGGTCTTCGACAAATTCTCACCCAAAGTTTAATAAGTCTCAACCGGCTTCATATTTATTCTCGATTAGAGTTTTAGTTGATCTCTCAACTAAAACTCTTCTCTCGAAGAGCTTACAGATCTAAAGACACCAAAACATATACATGTCGATCAAAGTCAGTGTTGTCGATCAGTCGATCTTCACACAGTGTAGCATAAAATGTGTATAGTCAGTCAAGCTGGATATGTCAGTAGCAATGTAAAACAAACTAAAGTATGGTATCCCTAGGAAACGAACAAAAAGCAGCAATGTACATCGAACAACGATGAAATGTAAACAAAACAGTTCCACAGATAAGATATAAATGACACGCGATTTTCGAACAATTCAAACGTAGTGTTGCTAACCTGCGATATTTCAAATTTGCCCCCTTTTTTTCTGACAAGATTTGCTTGACCAAGTATATTTATTATTTTCAGAAAGGTCTTCTGCCGCCGCCCCCTGGCGTCAGTACCACGGCGCGATTGCGCTCCTCAGCATCGTCCGCCTCCGCTACCGCCTCCGCTTCCGCGCCAGCAACCGCTTCCGCGCCGCGCACCGTATTCAGTCCCAATAAGACGCAACTGCCTTTCGATCTGCCACCGGAGTTGGAGCCGCCAGCGCCGCAGCGGGTCGAGCCTGAAGCTCCGGTGAGTGTCAAAGAAATGTGAACCTTATAGAAAGTAATTACATTCGAAATTTAAGTGGCAGCGCTATACCGCGTCGCGGATTGATCAACTATTAGCCAGGTCATTTAAATATAGAATGTAAGTACTATATAGACGGTTCAAATTCGTTCGTTCTAGATTTCAGCTGCTTGAATCGTACATTAGTTTCTATAACCCCCATGCATTAGATAATAATCGCTAGTCTGCATGCCTCAGAGATGGATAATAATATCATCATCATAAGGGACAAGAAAATATACAAATAATTTTAATTTCCATTTCCATACATACAATCAGCAATGCATCATTAAAATACAGCATCTACTTTTAATTCACTAAAATATCATTAGATGGTGCTGTTCTGTAATAACTTATATGTTTGTAATGATTTTAATAATCCAATTCATATCGCATATTTTGACTTCGTAATGCATGTAACTAACGTACTTATTTTGACATAAAGTCCCGTAATCGCTAGTACATACTTAACCCATCGTACTAATCTGCATGGTAGTTAGAAATCAATGTTATTGTGTCCTTACCTTGTGAAAAAATAAAAAAACTTGACAGAAATAAAAAAAAAATACAAACTTTTGTAGTCATTTAAGTATTTGAAATTGGTGAAATGTGTCTGCAATGTTTTAGCTTGCCTAATTATAGTCAGAAGTTTGACAATGTTTTATCTTACGGTTTGAAGTTTCCACATAAAAACCATGTGAAACTTTCTTTTAAACCTAATAACAAACAATTTCGCATAACATACCTATTATACATCTCATATTTCGTATAATATTTCTATTTTTTGCTACATCAATCATTCACCTATTTAGAATACACTCACCATCAAAATATCTGAACATACGTTCTAACGCTTTGACAAAAAGGTCTTGTTCAGATATTGACCATACTTAGCATAAGTTAGACTTACATATTATGTATTAACATACTTAGTAGATAAGTTACAGAATTATTTGCTGTCTAAAATGATAACAAACATACCGGTAACTTTTACACTTTTAAAGTATAACGTTTCTTACTTATTACCAAAAAAATACCTATATTTGGTATTTGTCCATTCACGTCCTATTAGTTATGTAGCTCTCATAAGTTCGGTAAACTAAAACCTAATTTCCAACACACCCGTATTTAGTACCAGCGCTGGGACCTATATCTCGAACGCTATTAGACTAATAATAGTAAATATTAGTCCACCAACGATCATATATGTTTCCAAGACTACACACTAATAATTTTAGTCTAATAGCGTTCGAGAAATCCCCCTTTAAACCGAGCCACACACGATGCATGTCCCTGAGTGTTGTCTGTGTATGTGCGCTTACCGCGACCTTCCCAATACTCCATGAAGCGAGTCCACCGAGTAGTACCCAGCACCGCCGTCTCTGTCGCTTCTCTGCCCTATGATATTAGACTAATATTGTTAGTGTAGTGTCGTGAATATCTGTTTCTATATCCGAAATACTAAATTGACATTTTATGTACGTATATTTAAATAAAAATCATAATTAGTGAAGAAAAAAAGTGACCAAGATCTCTAGAAGTCGAAGCCGGATTCGTCGCTAACGCTAAAACTTTGTCGCCACCCGTCACTATTTTGATAATGAATTGTAGTTCAATGTGTGTAATTTTGAAACCCGTAAACATCGGTACATGTGTATTCTTGTGTTTGTTTGTGTTAACATAGCTTTCAAATAAATACATGAGTGGGGTTTTTGTATATCATTTGTTATAAATAAATATACCTACGATGGCTCTAAGTTTTAACTCACTAGATGGCACTATTATAATTTAGTGGGAGTTTTTGAACTATAAAATGAATGGTTACATTATGTGTTTCTGTAGTTGGCTGTGAGAGGCTTAAATTAGTTGTTAGTATTGAATAATTGGATTAAATAAAATCTCATTTAGTCGCATGTAACAAAATACGCTCTAAAACGAATTATTATTTGTGGCTATCATACTACTTCAAGGAATTTAAGAAACACAACCCTAAATTAAATGTCGTTTTATAATTAAGGATACAGAAACAGACAAGTCTACAGAACGACACTTATCCTATTACTATTAGCCTAATATTCAGCAACGGGCCGAATGACCCCAAACCTGTGTTACAGGTGCGGACCTCGACGGCAATCGGTTACGACGTATTCACGGAACTAGACCCCCTCGGCACGGGCCGGAGTAAACCTTACGTTGACAAAAAACTATTCTTTCAGGAGCTCAAAAACCCCCCAAAGAAAGTGCTCAAAGATCTCGTCCCGTCTCAGTCTCTCCTTACCGAGATGTCGGAAAAAGAGTACGGTCAAACGACTATGACGTCACTAACGCGGCACTCCGGTGGCACGGTTTCCATCGGGCGACCGTTGTATTCCGCGGGGAATTTTTTCGCGCAGATCGATCCGTTCGAGGAGACGGATCCGTTTGACAGCACCGATCCTTTTTCGGACTCGTTTAAGGAGGATCCCTTCACGAGTATGCAGGAGTTTCCGAAACAGAGACGGAGTAAGAATACGATGACGATGCGGGAGGAGTACGGTCGGAAGCTGGATAGAGCGGAGTCGCAATCGCAAAAGACGCAACTGCAATCGCAGTCGAAGCCGCAAATGCAGTCCCAGTCGCAAACGCAGTCGCAAGTGCAGGAGGGGAAGAATGTGTTTAATGGCCCGCTGCAGGTCACGTTGCCACCTGAGCCCGTTCCTAAGTCTCCTAGGCTACAAAGACAGGTATGGTATACTACACATATGTCATTTTTCGAGCGTTTGTTCATAATCATTATCATAGAAGTTGACATTTTGATGACGTTTCCAATTTTCTTGTATAACAATAAGCATTAGCAATAGCATTTTCCAAAAAAGCAAAAGCCAATTCATCCATAATGTGTCCATGAAAGTATTTTCTTTCTTCCTCTCAATCGGTTCAATACATCATATTATATACCATTATATGTATCTAAATTATGTAAATAAAATATGTAAATTCTTGGGAAGGGTATATCTTTATTTTCTGGCAAAATGTTTTTAAGTAGGTACTTTAATATTATACACAGTTAGTATTTATCCATTTTTTTTCCGTAACGGAATCATATGCATACGCTCATTTCGTTATGCAAAGCTTATTCTATTAATTAAGAGAGCAACACATTAAAACCAATGAAAATCAGATAACAACATGTCTGCTAGACAATCTATAAAAAGCACTGTTTTTTCACACATTCCATTCTTGAAAGAACCTATATTCCAGGATACAGTGTTGTGAGTTAGGACTTAGCCGAGTCTTCAAGACAGTGCTACAGAAGCATTGCTTATTTGGGGTACCTTCTAGCCCCTGGTTTAAAGGGTTAACTAAAACGAATCCACACTTTATAATTTCCAGAACACAGACACAAGCTCAATCCGGCAACGTCCACAACCCAGTTCCAAACTGAACGCAGAAAGCGCGTCCCCCCCACCCCCCCTGCCCCCGAAGAAAGTCGGCGAACTCGCGGTCGCCCGCCCCCCACCTCGACCCCCTCTGATTGAGGAGGAGGGGCCGCCCCTGCCGCGCCCGGCTAGAAAGAGAGAGCCTCTGGTAAGATTCACTTCTCTCCATCTAAAGGTTTCCATCTAATCACTTAAGCTAGTTAAGCTTTGGATTCCTCCGAAAACGGTGCCGTCATATGACGGCCGTCATATAGCGGCCGCAAAAGACGGCCGTCTTTACGGTGGCGACATGTGGAAAGTACCACGGCGTCATAACACACCGTCATCCACCAAGGTCAAAGCGGCAAATTTGAAAAATGTAGGCGCGATGGGATAACGTCCCATAGAAAATTTGAATTTCGCGCCTTTTCCTACTGACAAGATTTGCTTGATCATCTATAATTTACTTGGAGGATGAAATATCACCAGAAGAGGAAAATAATCGTAGTACGGAATCATTTATTCAAATCTCGTGTCATTTATTCAAAATGGCGTCACCGCTATCTAATAAAACGTTCACGAAACTATCGACACCGTCATGACGGCCGTCATCTTACGTTACGTTGACAATCAACGTAACGTAACGCCGTCTAGGAAACCGCGTCATCTTGTTTACATAGACAACGTTCTAGTGACGTCAGTCAACGCTATATAGCGGCCGTAATATGACGGCACCGTTTTCGGAGGAATCCAAAGCTTTAGGGTCGGTTGCACCAAACTGTTCGTATCGTTAAAGAGTTCGCTAAACTTTTATGTATGGAAAGTTTCATATTAAAGCGCCGGGGCGCGCCGGCTGACGTTGATCAGTCTGTCAAATGTTGTTGGTGCAACTGGCCCTTAGTTGAGCCATAGAGAAAAAAATACATAGAGTGCTCACTCCATACATCAGTTTTAGTACCAAAATAGTTATTTTCGATACAAGTGCGAAAAAGAGGAAATTCGAAACGAGTGGCGATAAATTAAAACACGACCGAAGGGAGTGTTTTAAATCGACACGAGTTGCGAATTACTTATTCGCACGTGTATCGAACAACGTTTTACAGTACATATGGCACTTTAAAGTTTCGACATACGCACGAAAAGTGCTATTATACGCACTAGTGCGGAAAAGTAGCCCCATATGTACTGTAAAGACTATTAGCATCTAGCATCGAGTAGCGGAACTATCAGTACTGCTACATCTATTGTCAAGTAGCAGTAGTGATAGTTCCGCTACTCGATGCTAGATGTAGACACTGAAATGAATAGTCTGAACTGATGTATGGAGTGAGAACTCTTGTCTTTATTTCTCTATGGTTGAGCTCACAGTAATCTGCCCGCCGCCTCGGCCACCAAAGATCTAGGTGGACCCTAGGAAGATGGAACCTCTGGTAAGTGGGTCGTCAAATCTTTGAGAGTCAGGCCTACGCTTCCATCTTTCCATTATCATCATCATATCAGCCAGAGGACGTCCACTGCTGGACATAGGCCTCCCCATGGTATAATAATATACTCCGCCTGGTACTCTCTTCCGACCACGTGACTGACACAAGCCTACGTCATCATGCGACTATAATAATATGCAATAGCGCTATATAAAGTGGCAATGTTATTGTGACGTAGGCTTGTGTCACTCTGGGAAGAGAAGACCTTGTTTTATTAGACTATGGGCCTCCCCCAAAGAGTGCTACAATGACCGGTCTTGCGCCGCCCACATCCAGCGGACTCCCGCGACCTTTAACCAAAAAGATAAGATAAAAAAGATAAAAGATAGTTTATTCAAGTAGGCATAATTACAATGCGCTTATGAACGTCAAATAAAGCCAGGTCATCAGTCCACCTTGTGGAGGGCTATCTTTTAGCGGGTCGAATAGGGATGATGACACATGTTAGCAAACGAGCAATTTATCACAATAATGTGGATATTAAAATAAAATATTGAAAAATTACAAAAATACAGGACCTGAAAGTTTCAAAATTTACGTTTTTTTTTAACTTCCAAAAACGATAAAAGTAATTCGATTCCTTACATTTAATCCAAAAAAATATTGTACAGCAACTATATACATAAACGCAATATTTCACCAACAAAAACGCAATTTTCTTGTTTTGTCCATACATGGTCCATATTACAAGATGGGCTCCCAGAGACCTTGACGTCACGTTCCCTTGCCGTTTTGTATAGAGCGTTTCGCGAGTGACTGTCGGCCTTTGACTACAATTTCTGACTTTTGCGTGAAATAATGGAATAATTGTTGTCAGGCGGACCGCAGCATGAAGCCGCGTTTATCTTCCGCTGCCACGACGAGCAGTGAGGACGAATACCTGTCGCCCGCTCCGCCGCCGCTGCCCGCCGCTCGGCGCTTCGATATCACCCTTAGTCAGCTGCTCACGTGTAGTATGGACGAGCTAGCTCACAGGTACTTTACGCTATTCTGTCACAAGCATATAGGACGAATACCTGTCGCCGCCGCTGCCCGCCGCTCGGCGCTTCGATATCACCCTTAGTCAGCTGCTCACGTGTAGTATGGACGAGCTAGCTCACAGGTACTTTACGCTATTCTGTCACAAGCATATAGGACGAATACCTGTCGCCGGCACCGCCGCCGCTGCCCGCCGCCCGGCGCTTCGATATCACCCTTAGTCAGCTGCTCACGTGTAGTATGGATGAGCTAGCTCACAGGTACATTATGCTATTCTGTCACAAGCATATAGGACGAATACCTGTCGCCGCCGCTGCCCGCCGCCCGGCGCTTCGATATCACCCTTAGTCAGCTGCTCACGTGTAGTATGGACGAGCTAGCTCACAGGTACTTCATGCTATTTTGTCACAAGCATATAGGACGAATACCTGTCGCCCGCGCCGCCGCCGCTGCCCGCCGCTCGGCGCTTCGTTATCACCCTTAGTCAGCTGCTCACGTGTAGTATGGACGAGCTAGCTCACAGGTACTTTATGCTATTCTGTCACAAGCATATAGAACGAATACCTGTCGCCGCCGCTCGGCGCTTCGATATCACCCTTAGTCAGCTGCTCACGTGTAGTATGAACGAGCTAGCTCACAGGTACTTTACGCTATTCTGTCACAAGCATATAGGACGAATACCTGTCGCCGCCGCTGCCCGCCGCCCGGCGCTTCGATATTACCCTTAGTCAGCTGCTCACGTGTAGTATGGACGAGCTAGCTCACAGGTACTTTACGCTATTCTGTCACAAGCATATAGGACGAATACCTGTCGCCGCCGCTGCCCGCCGCTCGGCGCTTCGATATCACCCTTAGTCAGCTGCTCACGTGTAGTATGGACGAGCTAGCTCACAGGTACTTTACGCTATTCTGTCACAAGCATATAGAACGAATACCTGTCGCCGCCGCTGCCCGCCGCTCGGCGCTTCGATATCACCCTTAGTCAGCTGCTCACGTGTAGTATGGACGAGCTAGCTCACAGGTACTTTATGCTATTTTGTCACAAGCATATAGGACGAATACCTGTCGCCCGCGCCGCCGCCGCTGCCCGCCGCTCGGCGCTTCGTTATCACCCTTAGTCAGCTGCTCACGTGTAGTATGGACGAGCTAGCTCACAGGTACTTCATGCTATTCTGTCACAAGCATATAGGACGAATACCTGTCGACCGCTCCGCCGCCGCTGCCCGCCGCCAGGCGCTTCGATATCACCCTTAGTCAGCTGCTCACGTGTAGTATGGACGAGCTAGCTCACAGGTACTTTACGCTATTCTGTCACAACCATATAGGACGAATACCTGTCGCCGGCGCTGCCCGCCGCTCGGCGCTTCGATATCACCCTTAGTCAGCTGCTCACGTGTAGTATGGACGAGCTAGCTCACAGGTACTTTATGCTATTCTGTCACAAGCATATAGGACGAATACCTGTCGCCGCCGCTGCCCGCCGCTCGGCGCTTCGATATCACCCTTAGTCAGCTGCTCACGTGTAGTATGGACGAGCTAGCTCACAGGTACTTTACGCTATTCTGTCACAAGCATATAGGACGAATACCTGTCGCCCGCTCCGCCGCCGCTGCCCGCCGCCCGGCGCTTCGATATCACCCTTAGTCAGCTGCTCACGTGTAGTATGGACGAGCTAGCTCACAGGTACTTTACGCTATTCTGTCACAACCATATAGGACGAATACCTGTCGCCGGCGCTGCCCGCCGCTCGGCGCTTCGATATCACCCTTAGTCAGCTGCTCACGTGTAGTATGGACGAGCTAGCTCACAGGTACTTTATGCTATTCTGTCACAGGCATATAGGACGAATACCTGTCGCCGCCGCTGCCCGCCGCTCGGCGCTTCGATATCACCCTTAGTCAGCTGCTCACGTGTAGTATGGACGAGCTAGCTCACAGGTACTTTACGCTATTCTGTCACAAGCATATAGGACGAATACCTGTCGCCGCCGCTGCCCGCCGCCCGGCGCTTCGATATCACCCTTAGTCAGCTGCTCACGTGTAGTATGAACGAGCTAGCTCACAGGTACATTATGCTATTCTGTCACAAGCATATCTGTTGCTTAAAAGAAGATCCCAACCTATATTGTAGCAATACTTGTACAAAAACAATAACGCAGTTCGCTCCCAGCGGCCGCGGCTAGAGATCGTGTCACGCGCAAATAAGTTGTTAAACGCGCTTAGAAACAGAACGATTATTTTGGTCGCGAGTGTAACTGTTTTATATACATAAATTGATAAAATTTTATTGCTATGAAGTGTAAAACATGCAGTCTAGTTGTGACGGAAGGAGCGGAATGTGGTTCCTGCCGTGGGCTATTCCATTATGCGTGTATAGGCGTGCTAGAAACCAATTATCGAAAAATGAACGCAGAGAGGAAAGAAAAAGTACGGTGTAATAATTGCCGTGCGAGCCCAGAAAGTTCACAGGGATCATCTGCCGTCCTAGAAGAGATCAAATCCTTTAGAGCAGAATTTACCTCCACGATGTCAAAAATCGAACATATTTCCACCTCAGTAGACTCCCTTAATGCAAAGTGGAACGAAATGGAAACTCGTTTCTCAAATTTAGAAGATCGAACAGTTGTTTTAGAGAGCAGGGTGTCCGTCGTTACTAAATTGCAATCAGAACTTGAGGTCGGGAAACAAACAATACATAACCTCCAAAACGACTTGCGCGTCAGAGACCAACAGGCTCGAATAAATAACGTCGAGATATCGGGCATACCTATGAATAAGAATGAAAACCTTGTCATGATACTAAACTCAATCTACAGTAAGCTCGGTGTCCAAATGGAAGTAAATGATGTCGATTCCATGAACCGTGTTCGTCGTTTTGTTAACAAAAATCCCTCGCGAGATTGCAACGAGTCAAAGTCGGAGGGAAATTCAGCCGACACGAGAAGTGCAGGTGCTAACGCGATGGAGCCGCGCCCCCCAGCCATTATAGTGAAATTCACCAGACGGATGTGCAAGGACAAGCTACTGGCAGCCGTGCGCGCGCGCCGCGGCCTCACCACCGCGGACATCGGCCTGGACGGACCAGCTCGAGCCATCTTTATTAGTGACCACCTCACACCGGAAAACAAGCTGCTTTTAAAGAACGCCAGACAAAAGAAAACCGAGCTAAATTATGCGTTTCTATGGACGCGTGATTGCAAGATTCTTATGCGAAAAAGCGACACTTCCAAAATAATAGGAATAAACAATGACGCGGACCTTACGAAATTAAAGTGACTATTTATATTTTTGTTAGCAACATGTGTATTACACGTTAAGTGCCTTTGTTATCTTTTGTCACTTTTACTATTACCTGTCTGTATGCGTTACGTAACTTTTGTTTGTACTCGACAAACCAATCTAAATACAATCGCAACCTACTATGGCTACATGTTTACGTATATATTCTTCCTTAACCGATGTGCATGTGCGTTTAAATGTCTAAATTATATCTGTGCTATTTTGCTGCTAGTACATTTTTTGTTCTATTACAAAACTGCTGATTTTTTCTGTATCACACACATAATACGTGCAAATAAAAACCATTGTTATTATAATACTTATCTTGTACTTTCAGCTTATTCCCAAGTTAATTCCAAATGCAACTACTTCACAGTATTGCCTCAAAACATAAAGTATACGCGTATACCATTGCAAATAAATACATTACTCTATGATAATGGATAGTAAGTTATTCAAAGGTTACTATCAAAACGTAAGGGGTCTCCGAACTAAATCACAGAGTTTTTTCTCGCAAGTGGCCCTTGCAGATTACGATTTCATATGTATAACCGAAAGTTGGTTGACTTCTAATTTTTACGACAGGGAATATTTTGATGATCGATATATAGTGTATAGGTGTGACCGGTCAGAGGAGGACAGCGGCGCGGCGCGCGGCGGTGGAGTGGCCATGGCGGTGAAGCGAGATTTAATGCCGCTGCAGCGGAACTGGCCCTGCCCCTCCCCCGCGCACTCCGAGTGCCTATGGGTCTCACTTCCTATTCTATGTCATAACATGTACTCACGGAGCAAATATTTAAATATAGGTTGTGTGTATATTCCGCCCGGTGCAAATCATAAAGACACTGTTCTATCATTTTTTGACCTAACTTCTCAAGTCATACTTGATCATCCTAACGATTTATTTTTGATCACTGGGGATTTTAATATTTCTCAGGCTGAATGGACTAATCTAGACTTATGTCATTTATCATTGAATCCTTCTAGCAATGTTTTAGTACAATCATTATGCGATTTTATGGCGCTTAATACCCTTAATCAATTTAACAATATTACTAACACAAATAACCGAATACTTGACCTGATATTTAGCAGCACCACCTGTGAAGTGAGTAGATGTGAGTTTCCCTTAACCCCGGAGGATAAACATCACGGAGCATTGTACTTTAATATAAAGCTTAATTACACACCACCAATGAAGCCTGCCGAATCCCTTGTTTACAAGTTTCACTTAGCAAATTTTGATGATATGAATAATGATTTGTCAAATACAGATTGGGATACATTCTTTAAGGGTTTAAATGTGGACGCCTGTGTAACAAAATTTTACAGTCTATTATATAATTTAATGGATAAACATGTACCTCGTTTTCCTTCAAGGACTTCACGCACAACTCCGGTATGGCATAGTAGACCCTTGAAAAAAATATTAAAAGAAAAAAGAAAATTCCATAAACTATGGAAATGTTTTAAAAATCCTTTAGATTACGAAACGTTTAAAATATTAAGAAAAAGAGCTGAGGCAGTTGAAAAAGATTGTTATAAAAAATACATAGAATTTAGCGAAAATAAAATCGAATATTGTTCCAAGTTTTTCTGGAATTTTGTGAAGTCTACAATTTCAAATAAAGGTATACCACAGACTATGTCTTACAAAGGTGTCTCAGTTTCGGACGGGGAAAGTATTTGTAACATGTTCAGCGAGCATTTTCAATCTGTTTTTGAATTTTCTTCCTTACCGTCTCTGGATATCGATTGTCTAGAACCTCCATTAAAACCGGTTTTTAACATTAATACAATTAATTTAACAAATGACTTAGTTCTCAAATATTTAAAGTTAGTCAATGTAAACAAGGGCGCTGGTCCTGATAGAATTCACCCACTATTAATAAGCAAATGCGCGGACACATTAGTATTTCCTATCACTTGGATTTTCAAACAATCTATAAGTGAAGGACATTTTCCACAAATCTGGAAAACAGCTTGGATAACACCGATACCTAAAGGTAATATCAGTCAGAATATCGAAAATTATAGACCTATTTCAAAATTGTGCCAATTTGGCAAAATATTAGAAAAAATTGTAACCGATCAGCTTTCCTACGCCGTCCGTCGTCATATTAATCCAAACCAGCATGGGTTCTACAAAGGTCGAAGCGTCGAAAGTAATCTTTTGTCTTTTAGCGAGTTTATACGTCATGCCATGGACAATAAATATCAGGTCGATGCAGTGTATACAGATTTCGCAAAGGCGTTTGATAAAATTTCTTATAATACGCTCTTATTAAAACTATGGAACCTTGGTATGCATGGTGACCTTTTCCGATGGGTTAAATCATACGTAGAAAACAGATCACAAGCGGTAGTACTGGGAGGTTTTTCATCTGTTTTCAAACAGACCACGTCAGGCGTCCCACAGGGATCACATTTGGGTCCATTGTTATTCATTCTGTACATAAATGATATTACGGAGTGTTTGTCCAACTCGAGAGCCCTTCTTTATGCAGATGATACCAAAATTTACAGAGTTATTAAAACGCACACTGACTGTTCTGATTTGCAAGATGATCTGAAAAGATTTGAGGATTACTGTGCCCAAAATAACTTCTTTTTAAATAATGACAAATGTTCCGTAATCACATTTACACGAAAAAAACAGCCCATATTACACAATTATACTTTATGTGGAGGTACTTTAACTCGGCGGGATAGCATACGTGATCTGGGGGTAATAATGGACACAAAATTAACCTTTAATCTTCATATTGATAATATCCTAAATAAAGCGTATAAACAGTTAGGCTTTATTCTTCGCGTCGCAAAACCTTTTCGAAGACCCCAGACGTATAAGTTACTTTATAATAGCTATGTCAGAAGTCGCTTAGAATTTGCTTCTGTAGTATGGAACCCCTGTCATGATGTACACAGAAACAGAATAGAAAGATTACAAAAAATATTCATAAAGGCTCTTGAATTCCGAACAGGTAGAAATTACGAAAGTTACGCCCCCTCCTTAGCCAGTTACAATCTTCAATCTCTTTCCATAAGACGCTCCTGTACAGATTTAATTTTCTTATTCAAAATATTCAATAATTTAGTAGATGCCCCTGAACTTTTAGAAAATATAGATTTACGCGTACCCCGCAGAACAGAACGTAGTTGTCGAAATAAAATGTTATTTAGTATCAAAAGCAGCAGAACTAAACATGCGCAGCACTCATACATTAAACGCACATGTAGGTTGTACAATGTAAAGTGCCAAAACGTAGACATATTTAGCAGCTCACTAAGATTGTTTAAAAAATTAGTTTTTTCTTCTTTAAGTATGACCACCTAGATTAAGATTTCCTCACATATCTCGTCACACATACTAGTACATATGCATGTCATTTATACGTAGTAATAAGTTTTTATTATAATATTTGTTTACATATAGGAAACTATAAGTCTATTACTAGAAGAATGTTACTCTATATACTTATCTGTTGTATAAGACTGTTTGTTTCTTAATAAATTAAAAAAAAAAAAAAAAATAACCATTTTTTTTTTCATTTTTCATTCCTACTACTTTTACCAAGTATTTGGCTCATTAGCTTTAAAATATTGTAGTATTTATTATGTATTTTACAAGCTTTCATTTAACTTGCAATGTGCCTAACTATGTATGTTTGTACCGGTCAAATCTTGCATGTTGAATTTGACCCACTTGAAAATTTACACACATATGTAAGTCGGGTGACAATGCAATGTTATGGTACCATCGAGCTGATCTGATGATGGAGACAGGAGGTGGAACTCTGTGATAAAACAACTAAACCTAATTGTGTTCGGGGTTTTTAGAATTGTCTCGATGAGTATTAGCAGGCGTGGCTCACTTCGCGATTTCGTCGCTTTGCTACAGGTAGCTAAAAGTACATCCGTTCCACACCAATTTTGGTGGCTAGCCATAAGCCGCGCGTGGCGCTGTCGCCACCTAGCGGTCATATCTGTGCTGATCGTAACAGACGCGTTTTGTTAGAGAGTGAGTCTTCTGTACCTAGTACTATTATTTATTCTGTGGTATTAGTTGCCTGTGGAAAGAAAAGTAGTTTGCGATAAAAGCTTGTGCCAAAAATGTTTTTTTTTTTGCCAAAACTTATTATTTTTTAGTTTCACTTAAAAACACTGTTTTCAGGTTAAGAGTTCCTTCGGCGACTTTGTCGTCCATGACGCTGCCTCAGCTCACGGATTACCTCCGGTCCTACCTCGCAGCCGACAATGATAGAGCGGTAACTTTACCTTACATTACCTACTAGCTTAACTACTAGCTTTTGCCCGCGGCTTCGCACGCGCAGGAGAGTTTTTTTTTTATTTTGGACCCCCATTTCACCCCTTTAAGGGATGAATTTTGAAAAATCTTTTCTTAGTGGACCCCTAGACCTTATAAGGAACCTACTTGCCAAATTTGGACTTTCTAGTCCCAGCGGTTTGGGCTGTGCGTTGATTTAAGTCAGTCAGTCAGGTCTTTCACGTTTATATATATAGAAGATTACATTTACGGAAAATACTTTGGCAGACTTGGAAAAATAGATCAACCAATAGGTTTTCATAAAGTAGAAATTATTGAGTTTTGGAAGGCTGACCAATTTTTCACTCTAAATACATATTACTCGAAACTCTGCGTAGGGGGCGCCACTCCCACAATAAGTCACAACCTAAGGGTCTACCGCAAACGAGAGAGTCGAAATTTTGTTATCTATCCTCTCTATGAGTCTTGCATATTCGAGCGATAAAGAGGCAGTCATATTTGATTGTCTGTGGAAACTTGTCAAAAACAGTTTAAGGTACAGTATGTATACCTTACTCTATGGTTTACTAAAGACGCTAGTGCTGCACTCTGGCGGCAAAACACTGCGGTAATACTCCCTATTTTTTAAATTAAATTATTTTCCTTTGGTTTTTGCTTTAACTAAGAGTGTCTTTCTAAATTAGAACACCGTGAGCACAAAAACAACTACTGGGATTTGATTAAACACGCGTTACTTGTATGACTAATTTTTCAAAAACCGTTTTCATTACAGCACATCCACATAGAACCTTCCCAATCAGATAAAGACAAAGACAGACCCCCGCTTTCGACAGCGATATCGACCACAATATCCGACAAACCCCCTCCAACTACCTCATCAGTTACGTCCATTGCGTCCGAATTCAAGCCACAGTTCGAAGACAACTTCACTCCGACGGAGACGGGCGAATTCGTCGCGAACTTCGACGATTTCGACAAGAAAGCGAACCCAAGCTACGACCGATATGCCGCCTTTAGGGAAATACAAGAACAGGAACTGCAAGCTAAATCCATGCTAGATCCTATTGATGACAGCAATGCCGAAGAACTTAAACAGGACTCTGATGAAAAAGAAGAATTAGCCGAAATAAACGATATAATGATAAGCAATCAAGGGGAAGTGAAAGATAACAATCGTAGCCCCTTAAAAACATTAGACGAACTGACTTTAGACTCTTTCAACATGTTCAGACAATCCGTCAGTCCGAAACCGACGCAGATCGAAGCGAAAATCGAAGACATAAAGTCCGTTATGAAGAATTTGCAATTGGAACAGTCTAGAAGATCTGTGTCGCCTAGAGAGAATAACACTGAAGTAAAAGCTGAAGATAATAACGATAGAAATAACGATAGATATGCGGCGTTACGTGAAATAACTATAACTGAACCTCAAGACGAATTCGAGTCGTTACCACCCGAAGCGCCTAAAGAGCGAAAGCGATCTGATGAGAAATCGGATGGATTTGATAACAGTGACTTCTTTGACTGTATTGACAACAGCAGTCTGTCCTTTTCACACGTGGAGGAGGCGTTCAGGAAGAGCCCGGTGGTGAAAGAGAAGGAAGAGGTGAAAGAGAAGCCTGTAGAGTTGGCGCCTGTGAGGGACTTACAGCCGCCGCAGAGGCTGTCTACAGGGTCTATTAGCGACGTGGCTAGCGGGTCGTCACCGGATACTAAAGGTAAGAACTGTATTGACAACAGCAGTCTGTCCTTCTCGCACGTGGAAGAAGAGCCCGGGTGTGAAAGAGAAGGAAGAGGTGAAAGAGAAGCCAGTAGAGCTGGCGCCTGTGAGGGACTTACAGCCGCCGCAGAGGCTGTCTACGGGGTCTATTAGCGACGTGGCCAGTGGTTCGTCTCCGGATACTAAAGGTAAGAATCAGGGATGTTGCAAATATCCGCATCCGCATCCGCAACCGCGTAACTTCCGCATTATTTTCAACATCCGCATAAAATCGATGCGGAGTTTAATGCGGATGCGGATGTGAGCCTTTAAAAATCCACATCCGCATCCGCATCCGCGGATGTCAAAAAATCGGCATCTGCAACATCCAGGCATAAGAATAACTATTGACAACAGCAGTCTTCCTTCTCGTACGTGAAAGAGAAGGAAGAGGTGAAAGAGAAGCCTGTGGAGCTGGCGCCTGTGAGGGACCTGCAGCTGCTGCAGAGGCTGTCTACAGGGTCTATTAGCGACGTGGCTAGCGGGTCGTCACCGGATACTAAAGGTAAGAATCAGGGATGTTGCAAATATCCGCATCCGCAACCGCGTAACTTCCGCATTATTTTCAACATCCGCATCTGCATCCGCATAAAATCGATGCGGAGTTTAATGCGGATGTGGAACAGGTCAGTACAGGAACGTCTTAGCATCGGCGTAAGTAGACTGCTAGGTAATTTATTCATTAACCAAAAAACCTATTAGAAATTAGCAGTCAAGCGTGAGTGGGACTTAATGTACGGAACCCTTGGAACGCGAGTCCGACTCGCACTTGGCCGGATTTTTGAAATAAATATTACTAAAATGTAATAAAAAATAAATAATAAAATATCATTTATTTCAGGCTTTTCACCCATACAACACAGAGACAAATCACACAATACATAACACAAGTAATTAAACGACACAATAACAAACCATACATATACTAACAGAACAATACAAAATAATGAAAATAAAAATGAAAATGAAAATGTCAACAAATAAATTATATAATCTAACTTAACTAGGTAGGTACATCATTTGGTCCAGTTATGGGACACTGGTGCATGCAATGACAACCAGTGTCCCATAAATGGTCCGTCAAGCCTGTCGGCGACGACTGCCAGCAGGGCGCTGCCGCTGGCGCGCACACGCCGCGCTGCTGAGGTTGCTCTCTTGCGCATGGTGGCGTAAAAGCAATCCACACGCGCCTCCGCGAACATTCCCGAGGCACTGCAAAACCTCGGTAAATGCAGCAGCGCCCTTAACGCGTTATTATATTGAACACGGAGAGCGTTGTATGCCTTCTGTGTGTATTTAACCCACAGGCTGCTCGTGTAAAAAGTGGTACAGTATGCACGAAACAGTGTAGTTTTGACGTTAAAAGAACAACGAGCAAACCTGCGGGCTATCATATTGGCTCGGACTGACAACGCTCTCCGCTCCCGTTCAATATCTTCGTCATCCTTAAGGTCGTCCGTTAACACATGGCCTAGATATTTGAACCGGTGAACACGCTTCAAGGGGACCCCGCTGAGACGTACAGGAGGTACCTCGGACGGACATTTAGTCCCCGCTCTGAAAATCATTAGCTCGCTCTTCTTAGCGTTATATTTAAGGCCGTGACTACTGGCAAACTGCTCGCAGAGACTAATGAGTTCGCGGAGACCTCCAACAGATGCACTCAGCAACGCCATGTCGTCTGCGTAGCTAATATTGTTGAAGCATACCCCGTCAATGTGACAACCGACATGGCGGCTGCTGAGCACCTCAATCAGATCGTTAACGTACAGGTTGAAGAGTGTGGGCGAGCTCAGCCCCCCTTGTCTCACGCCACACTCCAACCTGTACCCCTCCGAAATACTGTCCCCCCATCTGACATGATTGATCTGGTTCCCATACCAAAACTGAAATATCCGGATAAGCTCTGGAGGTAACTTAATCCTGTCGAGCTTTTCCCATAGCTTATGATAGGAAACCAGATCAAATGCCTTCGACAAGTCGAGAAAGCAGGCGTAAACGGGCGTATTCCTGTCGGTATAGTATTTGACGGCATGCTTCAAACATACAATGGCGCTTTCTGTTGAGAGTTTGGGTCTAAACCCGAACTGGTTGCCATGTAGCGTAGCATGAATATCTAGGTGTTTATTAAGCATGCCGTCAAACACTTTGGCGATAACGGTAGCCAATGAGATAGGCCGGTAGTTGGATTTATCTCCAATATCACCCGTCTTGTCCTTAATAATCGGCACTACTACCGTTCTCATTAGCTCCGTTGGTAGGTATGAGTGTTTAATGCACAGATTAAACAGCATGGCCAAAAGTCTAGGCAGATGTGAGCCCGCATACTGCAAATGCTCAATGCTGAGCCCGTCGTGACCTGGAGACTTACCTCTAGACATTGTCTTAATAGCTTTAGCAAGGTCTTCAGGAGTGAACTGTACTATCTGGTCTTCATTGACGAGCTCAGCACTGGGCACCCGACTATCCCTAACAAGTCCCGTGAGGGGTGATTTCATGGCAAAGTTAGACTTAAACATGTTGGCTATAGACTTGTGATCACTTATACCGTCAATGCTCACAGGGAGGCCGGGTTTACCATTCAACCTGGCGGTATTCTTCCAGAAACCTCGAAAGTCACGTTTGGAGTGCAGTGCAGTAAAATGTAATATTTGACGTTTTTTATGTATCTATCTTGACATCCGCATCCGCGGATGTGAGCCTTTAAAAATCCACATCCGCATCCGCATCCGCGGATGTCAAAAAATCGGCATCCGCAACATCCAGGCATAAGAATAACTATTGACAACAGCAGTCTTCCTTCTCGTACGTTGAAGAAGAGCCCGGGTGTGAAAGAGAAGGAAGAGGTGAAAGAGAAGCCTGTAGAGTTGGCGCCTGTGAGGGACTTACAGCCGCCGCAGAGGCTGTCTACAGGGTCTATATTAGCGATGTGGCCAGTGGTTCGTGGACACTAAAGGTAAGAATAACTGTATTGACAATAGCAGTCTGTCCTTCTCGCACACGGGGGAAGAGCCCGATGGTGAAAGAGAAGAGGTGAAAGCAAAGCTAGTAGAGTTGGCGCCTGTGAGGGATCTGCAGCCGCCGCAGAGGCTGTCTACAGGGTATAGGGACAGATTACGTGGTCAGCATTTCCCCGCGCTATACGGAATGCCCGCCGCGCGACTTGCTCCTCAGTTGTTCCCCGGCTGTGTACTGAGAAATACACGTTCTAATTAAGTATTCCGGATTATCATTTATATACTCCCAGATAGTTAATTCCTATAACTGGTGACTTCCCGACATTTGACATTTAGTGAACCGTGAACTATTAACAGTGACAATTAGTGTTGGTGCATTGTTTAAACGGCTTTTAAAGGAAAATCTGGTTGAGTTATTTCGTAATATTATTTCGGTACGCGTGTGTGTATTACGGCCGGACAACTCCCCGCGCACCTGGGTAAACGGAAGCAAATTTAATTGTGTCGCAAAATGGAAAATGGAACCGCGACAACCATCGAGTTGTCAGCGATATCGCTTGCAGCGAAAATACCAGACTTCTGGCAGGACCAACCGCGGCTGTGGTTTCTGCAGGTAGAAGCGGTATTAGCTCAGCAGAAAGCAGGGGACCAATCAAACTATAATATGGTTATTGCTAAATTGGGAAAGCAGGCGATTCAGCAAGTTGCCGACATTTTGGAGAAACCACCGGAGGAGAATAAATTTGCAACATTAAAAGCCAGATTATTAAGTGTCTACGAGGAGACAGAGGCAAAACGATTGCAACAGTTAATGTCGGACATGGAGCTTGGTGACCAGCGCCCATCGCAGCTTATGAGGAAGATGAAGGACCTCGCAAGAGATAAGATTCCTGATGAGACCTTGACATATTTTTGGCAAGGTCATCTACCACCGTCGGTGAGGGCCGTTGTAGCGTCCGCAGATTCAAAAAAGATTGAGACTCTGGCAAGCATAGCTGATAAGCTAATGGAGACCTTCAAACCGAATGAAGTTGCCGCTATACAGAGTACTTCACGTCAATCACGCCAGAGTTCGCCGACAGATTTTATAACGGCAGAATTGGCGAAGATCAACAATCGGATAAATCAACTTGAACTTGCCAATAACCAAGGACGAGGTGGGACTGGAAGGAATAGCCGCAGACAAGGGCGTGCACGTAGTCGCTCACGCAACAACAGCCGCTCTTCGAGCCAGGATTCTAAAAACCAGGATTGGTTGTGTTTTTATCACTACCGCTTCAAGGCGAAGGCGTATAAGTGCGTTCAACCGTGCGGCTGGAAGGGACCACAACCGCCGCAGGGAAACTAGCGGAAGTGCAGGCGTTTGCGGCGGAACCCTGCACCATGGTAACTAATTATCGCCTTAGTGTGACAGATAAAATTTCCGGTTTTAAATTTTTAATTGATACAGGTGCAAATGTGAGTGTAATTCCAAAGAACTTTAATTTTTTTAAAGACTCGTTACAACCTGTGAATAATTGCAAGTTATATGCCGCGAACAATACTGAAATTAAAACGTATGGATATGTTAGTTTAACATTAAATTTAAATTTAAGACGTAATTTTAAATGGAATTTTATTGTGTGCGATGTCAAACAGCCTATAATAGGGGCAGATTTTCTGCGTAATTATAGATTACTTGTAGATTTGTTTGGTAAAAGGCTGATTGATGATTTGACAAGGATTTATGTAATTGGAACGGTCATAAACCATACTCAGTCATCGATTAATTTATTAAGTACGGATAACAAAGCATTTCACTTACTGCAAAAATATCCCGAGATATTAAGGCCATTATCATTTATTGAGGCACCTAAACATAACACTTACCATCATATTGAGACAACAGGGCCTCCGATTCACCAAAGAACTAGACCGCTGCCTCCTGATAGGTATGAAAAGGCTAAGAAGGAGTTTCAGCAAATGCAAGAGATGGGTATTTGCAGGCCATCTAAGAGTCCGTGGTCTAGTCCTTTGCATATAGTTCCTAAAAAAGATGGAGAGATCCGTCCATGTGGGGATTATAGAGCTCTCAATGCAGTCACGAAGCCAGATCGCTATCCCATAGCGAGGATACACGACTTCACCTATTTATTGGCAGGTAAGTCCATATTCTCTTGTGTAGACATGCGTAGAGCATATCATAATATCATGATACACCCTGATGACGTGGAGAAGACAGCTATTACGACTCCATTTGGTTTGTATGAGTTCCCTAGGATGAGTTTCTGCCTGAGAAACGCTTGCCAGACTTTCCAGCGGTTCATGAACAATACCGTTTTAAGAGACTTCGATTTTGTGTATTGTTATTTAGATGACATACTTGTTGCTTCTCTCTCAGAGGAAGAACACAACGGTCATCTCGAACAATTGTTTAAAAGACTTAGCGAATTCGGTATCACTATTAACCTGGAGAAATGTACATTTAAAGAGAAGAAATTAGAGTTCCTAGGTTATGAGGTATCAACGGAAGGTTTTAAACCGCTGGAAAAGAAGGTTCAAGCTATCAAAGAGTATCCGAAACCCAAGACCGTTAATCAGTTGCGAACATTTTTAGGCATGATTAACTTTTACAGGCCGCACATGCCTCATGCTGTCCAATACCAAGAAGTATTACATAGGTATATTCATCAGGCAAAACGAAACGACAAAACACCTATTCTGTGGACGCAGGAAGCTGACATAGCATTCGAACAATGTAAGCATAGCTTACAAAATGCTGCTACGCTAGCATACCCACTTCCCACAGTACCGATAGCGATTTTTGCAGACGCTAGCAACACGTGTGCGGGTGCTGTGTTACAACAACAAGTTGAAGGTAAGTGGCAACCGTTAGCTTATTTTTCTCGGAAGCTAACAACAGCACAAACGAAGTACAGTACTTATGATAAGGAACTTCTTGCTATTTATTTGTCAGTACAATATTTTAGGTATCTGCATGAAGGCAGAGAACTAATTATATTTACAGATCATAAACCTTTGTCATACGCATTTAGTAAGTTAAATAGCGACAATAACAAGGAGATACCAAGACGGACAAGACAATTACTTTTTATAAGTGAATTTACTACAGACATTAGACATATACAGGGTAAGGACAATGTAGTTGCTGACGCTTTATCTAGAGTTGAGACAGTCGATTTTCAAAATATTGCAATAGACTTTTCTTTGATTGCGAAGGCACAACAAAAAGATGGCGAATTGAAAACATTATTACAAAATAATAATTGGCAATTTAAGAAAATAATGTTGCCTAACTGTACATATGATATTTACTGTGACGTTACTACAGGTAATGTGAGACCGTACATACCGGAACAGTTTCGTCGCGATGTTTTCAATCAGATTCATAACTTAAGTCATCCCGGTGTACGAACTTCACGCAAGATGGTTTCTAATAGGTATTTTTGGACGAATATGAACAAAGATGTAGGTCTTTGGGCCAAAACCTGCGTTCAATGTCAAAAAGCCAAGGTCACGAGACACACCAAATCGACACCAGGTAAGTTTCCAGAAGTAGACCGATTCCAGCATATACATACTGATCTAGTAGGACCACTACCAACATCAGCGGAAGGTTACAGATATTGCCTTACCATTATAGATAGAGCTACAGGATGGCCGGAGGCGTTTCCATTGCAAAACATATCGGCAGAAATAGTAGCACAAACTATTTACGATGGCTGGATTGTGCGATTCGGATGTCCAGTTACTTTAACCAGTGATCAAGGTAAGCAATTCGAAAGCAATCTTTTCAGACAACTAATGAAATATACAGGCACGGAGAGGATTAGAACTACGCCATATCATCCTATGAGTAACTCGGCTATTGAGAGATTTCACCGTACTTTGAAATCTGCGTTAAAGGCACGTATAAATAGTACTTCATGGGTTACAGAATTAAGCACAGTTTTACTAGGTTTACGTTCTGTACCTAGATTAGATACAGGCGTGAGTGCAGCTCAATTAGTTTATGGCTGTTCCATTCGTTTACCTGCTGAATTTTATTGTAATGTTGATAAAAATATAACAGAACCATATACTATGTTAGATAAAATTAAGGAATCGATACGTAAATTAAAACCAAGACCATTCTCTCATAATAGAGACGATAAATTCTTTGTAAGTCCTGATCTTAAAACCTGTGATTATGTGTTTGTACGTAGAATAGTAAAATCCTCATTACAGACGCCTTACGAAGGGCCATTCAAAGTTCTGAAAAGAAATGATAAGGTTTTTAAAATTCAATTAGATGAGCGTGAGGTAAATATGTCAATTGACAGGCTAAAGCCTGCATACTTACTTAACGAAAAAGTGAACTCATCACAAAACTTAACTGTACCAAGTACGCCACAAGCTGATAGCGGAATCGCTCCGCCTATGCATAGCGTTGCGCCCTATGTTACGCGCAGTGGTCGGACAGTTAAGAAGTCGGTCAGATTTTGCGATGAGTAAACTTAATATATAGCAACTATTATTTTAATTTTGCAAATAAGTATTAATTGTGACAACACTTTATGTAGGTTACATGTGTTTTATAAATATGTAATTTTAAGAAACAATTGGCACTCCACTCGAAACAGTGAAACATTTAATACCTAATCATGGGAAATTACAGTACCAAGAAAGACTCAGAAAATATGGATAAATTTAATACCGTTACGGCAGAAGCATCTATTAACGTTTCCGGACTCGCTACCCAGATAAACACGTTCAGTTTCGTGTTATTGGCAATAATTATTGTTTTGATGATATTTTTACTGTGCTACTTCTACAGTCGTTGTAAACAAAGGATGAATAAATGGTTCACCAAGAGAGTTCAGGTCCTGACGAAGGACCAACAGCTGTCTTCTGGAGTTCAGGCGACTCCAAGCCAGCCACAAGTGCCACAACAGATTTATTTGAAAGTCTAAGTGCAGTGCAAATTGTTTAACGTGGTAAAATAAGCTACTCATTTTTTATTGTAGGTCGGATAATATCTATATTTAGATATCGTGACGTGTTTATGTATTACTTAAGTGACTACCTATTGTGCATTCATAATTTCAACCTTAAGTTCAGCATTGTACTCAAGTTACATTGTGTCCTGTTATCGCTCTGATTTCAAGTACCTAGTAACTGCGCGATATTGTTTTCATAGCACATTTGATTTGATTTAAAGTTTGTTTGATTTAAAATAGTGAAGGTAACAGACACAATAAAATACAAAATATGTAGATCCGTTTAATGTGTAATTACAAATGGTTCTTACTGAAGCATAACAATATTATGTAATTTGTTTATTATTAAGTTTTCTTAAAAAATTTGTAATTTTTTTTGTTTTTTGGGGAGGGACGACTATAGGGACAGATTACGTGGTCAGCATTTCCCCGCGCTATACGGAATGCCCGCCGCGCGACTTGCTCCTCAGTTGTTCCCCGGCTGTGTACTGAGAAATACACGTTCTAATTAAGTATTCCGGATTATCATTTATATACTCCCAGATAGTTAATTCCTATACAGGGTACTCTCTAAATGACGAACAATTTTGATTTTTTTTACAAGCTTTTACATGGCATTGTATTGTATGTACCTGTGTTTGCACGGGTCAAATCTTGCAAATTAACGGTTTCCGATGAAGCTGAACATTTGCATATGTGTGTAAGTCGGGTGACAATGCAATATTATGGTACCATCGAGCTGATCTGATGATGGAGACAGGAGGTGGCCATAGGAACTCTGTGATAAAACAACGGAACCTAATTGTGTTAGGAGTTTTTAGAATTGTCTCGATGAATATTAGTTGTCTGTCGCAAGAAAAGTACAGTCAGCTGTACCAAAAATTTAATTTTTGCCAAAAACTTATTACCTGTTATTTGGCTAGTGTAAAACATTCCCGCACCGAAAACCCCGATGTATGTTAATGTAAGGTGTTATTTCGCAGATAAATGTGTGTCGCGCGGCACTGGTCGCTCCGGGCGTTGGGCGGTGCTGGGCGCGGGCGCGTCGCCGTGGTCGTCGGACTCGCGCGACTCGGAGCCCCGCCACGCGTGGCGCGAGCGCCGCCGCCGCCACCACAGCCCGCCGCCCGCAGGCGCCGGTACGTACCGCGTTTGACATGTAAGGTGTTATTTCGCAGAGAAGTGTGTGTCGCGCGGCGCTGGTCGCTCGGGTCGTTGGGCGGTGCTGGGCGCGGGCGCGTCGCCGTGGTCGTCGGACTCGCGCGACTCGGAGCCCCGCCACGCGTGGCGCGAGCGCCGCCGCCGCCACCACAGCCCGCCGCCCGCAGGCGCCGGTACGTACCGCGTTTGACATGTAAGGTGTTATTTCGCAGAGAAGTGTGTGTCGCGCGGCGCTGGTCGCTCGGGTCGTTGGGCGGTGCTGGGCGCGGGCGCGTCGCCGTGGTCGTCGGACTCGCGCGACTCGGAGCCCCGCCACGCGTGGCGCGAGCGCCGCCGCCGCCACCACAGCCCGCCGCCCGCAGGCGCCGGTACGTACCGCGTTTGACATGTAAGGTGTTATTTCGCAGAGAAGTGTGTGTCGCGCGGCGCTGGTCGCTCGGGTCGTTGGGCGGTGCTGGGCGCGGGCGCGTCGCCGTGGTCGTCGGACTCGCGCGACTCGGAGCCCCGCCACGCGTGGCGCGAGCGCCGCCGCCGCCACCACAGCCCGCCGCCCGCAGGCGCCGGTACGTACCGCGTTTGACATGTAAGGTGTTACTTCACAGAGAAATGTGTGTCGCGTGGCGCTGGTCGCTCGGGTCGCTGGGCGGTGCTGGGCGCGGGCGCGTCGCCGTGGTCGTCGGACTCGCGCGACTCGGAGCCCCGCCACGCGTGGCGCGAGCGCCGCCGCCGCCACCACAGCCCGCCGCCCGCAGGCGCCGGTACGTACCGCGTTTGACATGTAAGGTGTTATTTCGCAGAGAAGTGTGTGTCGCGCGGCGCTGGTCGCTCGGGTCGTTGGGCGGTGCTGGGCGCGGGCGCGTCGCCGTGGTCGTCGGACTCGCGCGACTCGGAGCCCCGCCACGCGTGGCGCGAGCGCCGCCGCCGCCACCACAGCCCGCCGCCCGCAGGCGCCGGTACGTACCGCGTTTGACATGTAAGGTGTTATTTCGCAGAGAAGTGTGTGTCGCGCGGCGCTGGTCGCTCGGGTCGTTGGGCGGTGCTGGGCGCGGGCGCGTCGCCGTGGTCGTCGGACTCGCGCGACTCGGAGCCCCGCCACGCGTGGCGCGAGCGCCGCCGCCGCCACCACAGCCCGCCGCCCGCAGGCGCCGGTACGTACCGCGTTTGACATGTAAGGTGTTATTTCGCAGAGAAGTGTGTGTCGCGCGGCGCTGGTCGCTCGGGTCGTTGGGCGGTGCTGGGCGCGGGCGCGTCGCCGTGGTCGTCGGACTCGCGCGACTCGGAGCCCCGCCACGCGTGGCGCGAGCGCCGCCGCCGCCACCACAGCCCGCCGCCCGCAGGCGCCGGTACGTACCGCGTTTGACATGTAAGGTGTTATTTCGCAGAGAAGTGTGTGTCGCGCGGCGCTGGTCGCTCGGGTCGTTGGGCGGTGCTGGGCGCGGGCGCGTCGCCGTGGTCGTCGGACTCGCGCGACTCGGAGCCCCGCCACGCGTGGCGCGAGCGCCGCCGCCGCCACCACAGCCCGCCGCCCGCAGGCGCCGGTACGTACCGCGTTTGACATGTAAGGTGTTACTTCACAGAGAAATGTGTGTCGCGTGGCGCTGGTCGCTCGGGTCGCTGGGCGGTGCTGGGCGCGGGCGCGTCGCCGTGGTCGTCGGACTCGCGCGACTCGGAGCCCCGCCACGCGTGGCGCGAGCGCCGCCGCCGCCACCACAGCCCGCCGCCCGCAGGCGCCGGTACGTACCGCGTTTGACATGTAAGGTGTTATTTCGCAGAGAAGTGTGTGTCGCGCGGCGCTGGTCGCTCGGGTCGTTGGGCGGTGCTGGGCGCGGGCGCGTCGCCGTGGTCGTCGGACTCGCGCGACTCGGAGCCCCGCCACGCGTGGCGCGAGCGCCGCCGCCGCCACCACAGCCCGCCGCCCGCAGGCGCCGGTACGTACCGCGTTTGACATGTAAGGTGTTATTTCGCAGAGAAGTGTGTGTCGCGCGGCGCTGGTCGCTCGGGTCGTTGGGCAGTGCTGGGCGCGGGCGCGTCGCCGTGGTCGTCGGACTCGCGCGACTCGGAGCCCCGCCACGCGTGGCGCGAGCGCCGCCGCCGCCACCACAGCCCGCCGCCCGCAGGCGCCGGTACGTACCGCGTTTGACATGTAAGGTGTTATTTCGCAGAGAAGTGTGTGTCGCGCGGCGCTGGTCGCTCGGGTCGTTGGGCGGTGCTGGGCGCGGGCGCGTCGCCGTGGTCGTCGGACTCGCGCGACTCGGAGCCCCGCCACGCGTGGCGCGAGCGCCGCCGCCGCCACCACAGCCCGCCGCCCGCAGGCGCCGGTGCGTACCGCGTCTGTACACTGTGCCTGGCCTGTGCTGGCCAGGGGCCCATTTCTCGAACGGTATTAGTCTAATACTCTTCGAGAAATGGGCCCCTGCCCTGCCCTTCAGACGAGCGCTTTCCAGCTTGCTACTGGTCCTGCCACAGTAAACAAGCAACAGGAGTAAACGTCGACATAGAATAAATAATAGTACTAAAGTCTATTTTTTTATTCGGTAGACTAAAATGACATTTCATAGTATGAAATGACACATGATGTTCATACTATGAAATGTCATTTCAGTCTACCGAATAAAAAAATAAACTTTAGCTCTATAGAAAATTCACTCTCTAACAAAATGTGTCTATTACGACAGATATGACCGCTAGGTGGCGCAAACGCGAGCAGGCGTCCGTTCCATAACGGTGCGCAGCAACTACTATGGCTAGACACCATAATTGGTGTGGGCCGCATGTACATAGGTACTTGTAGCGACGCGGAGTGAGCCACGCCTGGCGTACATAAGCGTTATCCCGGTGCACAGACAAGACATCCTCTAGACTGAGCATAGTAACTACCCCCTCTGCCACAAATATACGGTAGTTTTACTCCATCTTCGAGTCAAGTGTCAGAATCCCGTGCCATGATTGGTCCGTGTCTTTGAACGGACCAATCACGGCACGGGACTGGCTCACCTTGTCCCCCCGCACCCCCGTATTTTTGGCAGCATCGGTTTCATGAAATAATAGCTAGAGGATTTCTAGTCTATGTCCCGGTGTCTCTACTATCTGCTTACAACATAATCCCTGTGTTTGCAGTTCAAACGTCGTCATCGTCACGTGACGTGTCACCGTGGGACGAAGAGCCCCCGCCCAGCCGCCTGCAGCGACCTCCGCATCGCGATCGAGAGTCTAGGTATGACTCCACTTTAAGTGTAAGGCTTGAGTAGACGCTCGAGTTTGGCGTGCAGCGGGGCGGGGCGTGCGGCGTGCATGTTAAACAAATGCCAACGTATAGTAGCGGCTTTAGTGCACGCTGCTCAAATCCCTTGGGAGCTCGACGCCACGCTGCACGCCCCGCCGAACGCTCCGCTTCGAGCGTCCACTCAGGCCTTACTCTAACACATTCATTACCACCCAGTGCCACCAAGTTGCCACCAAGTGCGGCGAGATTCGCCAGAGTGTGACTGCGGAGCCCCAAAGCAGACTATCCACCACATACTGCAATCGAGCTATGCAAGCGTGTCTACTCAAAATAATCAAAATTACATAATTAGGCTAAATAAAAAAACCAAAGTGTTTCTCCTGAGTTTTTCCTTTACAGAATTTAAAGACTTACATAAAAATATTTCCTCAATAAATACAAAGCTACGTAACTCCGTGTCATATTTCTCTATTCTTCCATATAATATATATATGTATGTGTATTATATAACAAATAATATATATAGCTACTTACATAATTATAAATCCAGTATACGTATATAGTATGTTATATACGAACATAAAATAAAAAAAAAAAAAAAAAAAATATATATATATATATATAGTTATCCATGCCGTAATCGGCAACGGCGACCCCAGCTAATTACGAGCGTGAGCTCTGATATGGCTGGCAAAGCCGAACCTACTTTCAAAAACTCTATCGCAGGTGGGGCAGTAGAGTTGACCAGAACTATTGTAAGAACTAAAAAAAATATAGCCAGTAATGCATGTTTAATTAAGCATTTTTCGTTGACTAAGTAAATTTTATATTAGGTATAGGAAATTTATTTATCCGATCGCTCTCTAAACTTGTGTCACATATATTGTAACTAGCCCTAGCACAGGCCCCGGTCTTTTTGGGCTGTTACTGCACACTATGTCTTTAAACGCTGGCTTCAATTAAAATGTATAGTTAGATATAGTGAAAAGTTTGCTGTACATATTTAATGAATAAACGAATAAACATAATACACGACTGCCCGAAAAGAAAGTTTAATGGCAACCATACAGATCTGCTCGCGCCTAGTGAAGACCCAGCCCTATGGGCCAAGACATTGGATATAGCTCTTTAATTTTTAATTTTTATTTTCTAAGCGACTCAAATACTGCCATACGATTAAATAAAAATTGCCACCCAGTCAAACAAGACCCGTGGCAAGCCACAAAAATCTCTTCATATAAAGCTGTAGTACCATGATCCCGACTATCGAGTCGTCCGGCCTGGGAACCGAATCATAAAATACCCGATAGTCGGGTTTTCGGCGCTGAATGTGTTAAGAGGATATATTAGCTGAACCCCTTCTCAGATTTAAGAATTTTAAGGGGCCCACTGATTAACCGTCCGCCGGACGATATCGGCCTGTCGGTTAGAACAAAAAGTTGACTGTTCCGAACAACTGACAGGCCGATAACGTCCGGCTCCGGCGGACTGTTAATCAGTGGGCCCCTTTAAGTAAATATCTCCGTCGCGCTGACGGCATTAGTGCGATAAGGACATCGGCAGGTTAGGTGAAAAATCGTGCGTAAAAATCACAGAAATCGAGGTTTCGTTCTCGACATTTTCTGCTTCCAAAACTTAACCAATCGTAACGAAATTTTGGGAAAGGAATGAGAAAGAAATTATCAGTGTCTGATCTGATATAGGTCGAGGCCAGGGTCGAGTAAGCTATACGCTACCAAATGGTCGTGGCTTCAGTTTTTTTGACACACATTGTCACAAATGTTTTTCTTTCACACCATTTCAACATATTCAATAGGGAAACTCTGCGTAGGGGGCGCCACTCCCACAATAACTCACAATCTAAGGGTCTACCGCAAACGAGAGAGTTGAAATTTTGTTATCTAACCTCTCTATCAGTCTTGCATATTCGAGCGATAAAGAGGCAGATAGCCGAGTATCGATTTCGCGTGTCCCGGGTAGGCCCTTTGTAAACAAACCGCATTGATGTATCAATGTCATATTTTATTGTCTGTGAAAACTTGTCAAAAAACAGTTTAAGGTACAGTATGTATAAGTTACTCTGTGGTATACTAAAGGCGCTAGTGCTGCACTCTGGCGGCAAAATACTCCCTATTGAAACATTATATTTGTTTTTTTTTTCAGGCACAACTCATCGCAAGGCTCAAGAGAATGCCTAGACTCCGGCAGCGGGCGAGAGAAGGACAAAATACGAGACAAGAGAGACAGCCGCGACAGAGACAGAGATCTCAGCAGAGAGGGACGGGAGTCCCGAAGGGATTCGGGCAGCGGTCGGGACCGCCGTGACGTCAGCAAAGAACGTGACCATAGAGACCATAGAGATCGGCATAGAAGGAGTAGAGGTTAGTTTACTGTGAAAATTGAAATAATTTACTCATTACTGGAATAAAAATTATACAGTTCATAATATATAGGGTGACATTTTAATCATTAGCCACACTCTGCATAAGTGCGTAGTGACTTTCTAGGTCATACTGAACAACCTTTGAAACCAATGCCTAAACCGCGAAAAAAAAAATTTGGCTGTCCCATAAAAATCAGCGGCATCACATCAACCGGAATTTTTGAAACGGACAAATTTTGGCATTGGTCCCATAATAAAAACGATTTTAACGGCCGAAGCCCCTTTGCTGGTCAGCTACACTGACTTCCACCGATGAACAGAGGCTCAGATCTAGTAATGAGGATAGTATAACAAGTAACAAGAGGAGTTTTGCTGCTCTGAAAATTGTATATCTTTGCATGTCTAAAACATGGCAGCGTACAGCGCCATCTACTTCAGCTGTAGAAACTGCGCCTTCAAAATGTTGCACAACTTTACGCGTCTTAAATTAAGGGTCAATTTGTTTCTTTCTTTCAGATAGGGAAAACGACACGTGGGATCGAGACAGAACGTACAGCAGGGAGAGAGAGCGAGACAGGACGTATAGCAGAGAACGGCCGAAGGATTACAGGGATAAAGAAAGGGACAGACATAGAAAGCCGCGGCATTCGTACGATGAGGAGGAGGAGTAAGTCATTCTGTCTTTTTCTACGTAATAGAATTACATTAGATACGATAAATACAGTTTGAATAAATCTCGAAACTTACTTTCTGAGGGTTTCTTAGGTTTTTGACTCTCACATTTTGCTTAGTGAGAGAGTGAGATGCAATGCACATTGGACCAAGATATGGACAAGTGGAATACCAACCTTACTTAGAAATTAGATTTACAGCACTTTCGAAATATAAACTTTTAAATAAATGTCGTATACTAAGAAAAAGTGACCAAGGCCTCCAGTGCCCCAGGCTGGAATCGAACCAGCGTCCTCTGCTATCGCGGCAGATATAATTTATATAGTAAAGTCTATTTTTTATTCGGTAGACTAAAATGACATTTCATAGTATGAAATGATAGATGATTTTCATACTATGAAATGTCATTTCAGTCTATCGAATAAAAAAATAGACTTTAGTGTGTCTACTTGAAATAAAAACAAATTAAAATATTTTCTGAAAATAATTTAATTTGTTCTAATACTTTCGAAATATGTCAACCAACCGCAACTAACTAGTGTTTTCGGCAGAAAGCTACACTTGCATTTAAAAAAATAAAAAAAATGGCAGTAAATCGAACAATTTGATATGAAATTAAATAAATAAATATATCTTATATTAAAGCCTATAAATTGCTTGTATATATTTTTTTCTACCATTTTTGAGAAAAGCACTAAATGACTCGCCAGGCCTCGTGTTAAACGGATTCCCAAGGTCTTCCGTATTTTAACACTTCATAACAACAATAATAATGTTTTGTAGTGTAATAAGTTGGTCAAACCAATTTGTCAATCATTAAGAACCAGGAATACTATACTCATCCTTTTCACTTGGGTGCTAGAGTACTAGTGTAAGACAAAGATAGTATGATTATCTCTCTCTCTCTGATTAGTATGAATGAGACAGTCCTTTGACAAACTATAAATGGGTCAATCAACTATTTCTTGTTGTTATTCTGTCCCATCAGCGAGGAGACAATAGTAGCATAGATTGTTAGAAGAACTGCTGTACCATGTTCTACTAACATGCTCCGTAGATGTCCCATTATGGAAAGGTCTTATAACTACCGAAAAATGCAAGTTTGGTTCATTTAAATACGAAAAACCTAGAATTTTATGAGTGACTCAGGAGACCGTAACCATAGCAACGTGTGACAAGAAAAAGTTGATTAACCCAAATGTATTATACAGTTACAGCGACGGTTGCGGGTCTGGCAGATCGTCTCCCAGGGGATGGGGCTCCGACCAGCGGTGGCGAAGTAACGGTAAGTGGTACTTATGGGTGGATCAACTATTTCCTGTTGTTATTCTGTCCGGTCAGCCAAGAGACAATAGTAGCATAGTTTGTTAGAAGACATTGTCCACCACCTTCTTCTGACACGCTTGGTAGACGACCCTCAATGGAAAGGGTTTATAAGTTTCACAAAAAAGCGTGTTTGGTGAAATTAAATGCCAAAAAATCAGGTTTTAAAGAGTGACCCAGGAGAACGTAACCATGGCAACGAGTGACAAGAAAAAGTTGATTCACCCTATACATTATACAATACAAATACTCTTTATTGTAGACCTCATACAGAAAACAATACAATTAATACAGCAACTCAAGAAGAGTCAAACAACCAGCCTTATCGCCAAAAAGCGATACAATAAAGCGATAGTGTTACTTATTAACACAACTATAAAATGTAATAAAGTGATATCCAGGATGGAATAAACTGATAGCCAGACCTCTGATACAGTTACGTGGTACATGCTTACACTTAGGGTCGGTTGCACCAATCTGTTTCTCATCGTAAAGAGTTCGCTAAATTGTATTGTACGGAAAGTTTCATAGTAAACCGCCGCGGCGCGCCGGGTGACGTTGATCAGCCTGTCAAGTGCGGATGGTGCAACTGGCACTTATCCCAACCTAACCTAGTTTTAACGCTTTTTAAAATCTGATTTCTCATCTATCGTGTCGACTGTTTGAACGAATGCGTGTCAAAAAACACGGAAGTGTTAATGAGTTTATTTTTCAGAACGAAATTATGGGTCATTGGGGTGGCGTGAGTCGAGGCGGCGGAATGAAGGCAGGCAGGACGAGCTTAGCGAACGAAGGTAATTGGTTCAGTTCAGAGTTATAATTATTATGTGTAACAATCTAGTTACTAGGGAGTTTGAGAGAGAGTGGTCATGACCCTCGCTCCGGGTCGTTCCTTATGCAAAGGTCGTCCATCGCGGTTCAACGTGGCAACGCGGCGAGCGTGATGGGCTCCTTTGCATCTGGAGGGGCGCGGGGCGAATTTGGAGAATAGGTTTTGAACTAAGAAGTTTAGATTAAGATTTAGTAGTAGGCTTTGTTTAGTTTTACGAGTTATTTAAGTATAGTTAATTTTAATGTAATTTATTAATTCAAATAAAATATAGTGTACTGTTACTAGGTACTAAAGATATGACATGTCATCTTCAGGTATGGATCGACGCTCGGCTGGCCGTCGCGTCGCTCCACCAACAGTTCCTCCCGCCGCGATTCCGATCGCGACACCCGTGACCCTCGCGACCCTCGCGACCGTGACCCCCGTGACCCCCGTGACCCCCGCGACCCGCGCGAACCCCGCCGCCGCTCGAGACGCGAAGACCCGCGACAGCGGCGTGACTATCGGTTCTCGAACGACTTCTCGCCTCGGGAGCGGACGAGTCCGTTCGACAATGACTTCACAGAGCCCCCGCCCGTCAGGAAGAAGGCGCCTTATGCTAATCTCGAAGGAACGAGGTGAGTTATTATTATCAACAGAGATCGGACAGATTGGCGTCATTGCTCGCAATAATGTGGACATGACTCCAAATTTGATTAAATAATTAATCAAAAAATTATTTTAATTAACTTTTTACCTGATATTTAATTTTGTTCCCTAGTTAATAAATAGCACTTAAATATATTTTTGATATAAAAAAATTAGTACCTTCAGAAAATTTGGAACCCACTGCTGATTATTTTTTTAAATAAATTTACATTTTACATCTTTGTGTTATTTATTGATTAGGAATCAAAATTAAAACTCAGGTAAGAAATTAATTAAATGATTAATTATTTAATCAATTTTGGAGTTATGTCCACATTATTGCGAGCAATGACGCAAATTTGTCCGATTTCTGATTATCAAAGATGCATAGTATGTAGGGTAATTCGCCAGTAACTGGCCACCGGCCAATAACTGGCCACCCTAAACAAAAAATGAATTCTATTCACCTATAAACTTTTTTGTTTCAATAACTGGTCAGCCTTCAATACCTAGCCTTATACTAAAATGAATTCTGTATATAGGTGAATAGAATTCATTTTTAGTTAAGGGTGGCCAGTTACTAGCAAATTACCCAATTATTACCTATTCTGCGTTTTTTTTGTTTAATGCCTGCACCTACTACTGTTTCTGTTTAGTCTGATGGTATGGCATGGGGAGTTAAATATCAGAATGGAAATTGTATAAAAAATCAATTTAAAACCAAATTTCAATTGTTTACCTTAAAAAAATTCGTACTTGGAAAGTTAAATGTTCTAGTGCAGAAACGTATCATTTTCTGCACACCTTTTAGAACAACAATGACCCTCTTTCAGAGCATGAGAAATGAAAAGCAGAGTGTTTAACTCGGGTGAAAGGCATCATTTCAGCCTCGGACTATTGGCGCTCTCACTGCGTTCGTGCACCAAACTACCTCTCCCTTCGTTAACAATCTACTATTAAAAACTTTTCAGATTCGCGTTCGAGTCGGAAGAGATAACCGCGTCCCCGCTGTCGACGGGCAGCGCGCGGGCGGACGAGCCGGCCTCGCGGTTCCGCTTCGACTCGGACTCCGTGTCGCCGCGCTCGCTGTTCGAGGACGACTTCACGCTGCCCCAGGCCCGAGGCCGCGCCGCCTCCATCGCCGAGGAGGACGAGGACGTGCCGCCGCTGAGGTCTGTACTGCTCTAAGCGGCACAGTTCCGAGTGTTCCGAGCCGACTCAATGTCTCTTGGCTGAGCTGAGGTGTGGTGAGTCAAGAGACATTGAGTCGTGTCGGAGGAGATCACCGCGTCTCCGCTGTCGACGGGCAGCGCGCGGGCGGACGAGCCGGCCTCGCGGTTCCGCTTCGACTCGGACTCCGTGTCGCCGCGCTCGCTGTTCGAGGACGACTTCACGCTGCCCCAGGCCCGAGGCCGCGCCGCCTCCATCGCCGAGGAGGACGAGGACGTGCCGCCGCTGAGGTCTGTACTGCTCTAAGCGGCACAGTTCCGAGTGTTCCGAGCCGACTCAATGTCTCTTGGCTGAGCTGAGGTGTGGTGAGTCAAGAGACATTGAGTCGTGTCGGAGGAGATCACCGCGTCTCCGCTGTCGACGGGCAGCGCGCGGGCGGACGAGCCGGCCTCGCGGTTCCGCTTCGACTCGGACTCCGTGTCGCCGCGCTCGCTGTTCGAGGACGACTTCACGCTGCCCCAGGCCCGAGGCCGCGCCGCCTCCATCGCCGAGGAGGACGAGGACGTGCCGCCGCTGAGGTCTGTACTGCTCTAAGCGGCACAGTTCCGAGTGTTCCGAGCCGACTCAATGTCTCTTGGCTGAGCTGAGGTGTGGTGAGTCAAGAGACATTGAGTCGTGTCGGAGGAGATCACCGCGTCTCCGCTGTCGACGGGCAGCGCGCGGGCGGACGAGCCGGCCTCGCGGTTCCGCTTCGACTCGGACTCCGTTTCGCCGCGCTCGCTGTTCGAGGACGACTTCACGCTGCCCCCGGCCCGAGGCCGCGCCGCCTCCATCGCCGAGGAGGACGAGGACGTGCCGCCGCTGAGGTAAGTTAAGTACTGCTCTAAAGATCGGTTTTCCTAGGATAGCGGTGCCGTCATATAGCGACCGTCTCCATACTAAATAATACGGCTAAATATGGATGTCGTAGTATTTGTACGGAGACGGCCGCTATATGACGGCACCGCTATCGGAGGAAACCAAAGCTTAAGTGGCACAGTTCCGAGTGTTCCGACCCGACTCAATGTCTCTTGGCTGAGCTGAGGTGTGGTGAGTCAAGAGACATTGAGTCGTGTCGGAAGAGATCACCGCGTCCCCGCTGTCGACGGGCAGCGCGCGGGCGGACGAGCCGGCCTCGCGGTTCCGTTTCGACTCGGACTCCGTGTCGCCGCGCTCGCTGTTCGAGGACGACTTCACGCTGCCCCAGGCCCGAGGCCGCGCCGCCTCCATCGCCGAGGAGGACGAGGACGTGCCGCCGCTGAGGTAAGTTAAGTACTGCTCTAAAGATCGGTTTTCCTAGGATAGCGGTGCCGTCATATAGCGACCGTCTCCATACTAAATAATACGGCTAAATATGGATGTCGTAGTATTTGTACGGAGACGGCCGCTATATGACGGCACCGCTATCGGAGGAAACCAAAGCTTAAGTGGCACAGTTCCGAGTGTTCCGACCCGACTCAATGTCTCTTGGCTGAGCTGAGGTGTGGTGAGTCAAGAGACATTGAGTCGTGTCGGAAGAGATCACCGCGTCCCCGCTGTCGACGGGCAGCGCGCGGGCGGACGAGCCGGCCTCGCGGTTCCGCTTCGACTCGGACTCCGTGTCGCCGCGCTCGCTGTTCGAGGACGCCTTCACGCTGCCCCAGGCCCGAGGCCGCGCCGCCTCCATCGCCGAGGAGGACGAGGACGTGCCGCCGCTGAGGTACATGCCACTCTAAGCGGCACAGTTCCGAGTGTTCCGACCCGACTCAATGTCTCTTGGCTGAGCTGAGGTGTGCTGAGCCAAGAGACATTGAGTCGTGTCGGAAGAGATCACCGCGTCCCCGCTATCGACGGGCAGCGCGCGGGCGGACGAGCCGGCCTCGCGGTTCCGCTTCGACTTGGACTCCGTGTCGCCGCGCTCGCTGTTCGAGGACGACTTCACGCTGCCCCAGGCCCGAGGCCGCGCCGCCTCCATCGCCGAGGAGGACGAGGACGTGCCTCCGCTGAGGTAAGTTAAGTACTGCTCTAAAGATCGGTTTTCCTAGGATAGCGGTGCCGTCATATAGCGACCGTCTCCATACTAAATAATACGGCTAAATATGGATGTCGTAGTATTTGTACGGAGACGGCCGCTATATGACGGCACCGCTATCGGAGGAAACCAAAGCTTAAGTGGCACAGTTCCGAGTGTTCCGACCCGACTCAATGTCTCTTGGCTGAGCTGAGGTGTGGTGAGTTAAGAGACATTGAGTCGTGTCGGAAGAGATAACTGCGTCCCCGCTGTCGACGGGCAGCGCGCGGGCGGACGAGCCGGCCTCGCGGTTCCGCTTCGACTCGGACTCCGTGTCGCCGCGCTCGCTGTTCGAGGACGACTTCACGCTGCCCCAGGCCCGAGGCCGCGCCGCCTCCATCGCCGAGGAGGACGAGGACGTGCCGCCGCTGAGGTAAGTTAAGTACTGCTCTAAAGATCGGTTTTCCTAGGATAGCGGTGCCGTCATATAGCGACCGTCTCCATACTAAATAATACGGCTAAATATGGATGTCGTAGTATTTGTATGGAGACGGCCGCTATATGACGGCACCGCTTTCGGAGGAAACCAAAGCTTAAGTGAGGTAGGTGAGTTTGTGTAGTAACAATTATGAATCTAATACGATCATTTATATTCTTCTGCTTTCATAATAGTTACTGATTTTTAAAAAGCGTTTTTCAATTAAAAGACATGTCAAGATCGCTTACCTTCTTTCTAATGCTAAAAAAACGAACTATAGTGCCAGTTGCATCATTCGCACTTGATAGACTGATCAACGTCTCCTGGCGCGCCGCGGCGGTTTACTATGAAACATTCCATACAATAAAATCTAGCGAACTCTTTAACGATGACTGTTTGGTGCAACCGACCCTTACAGTTTAGCCCCTCGACTCGCATCGCGTCGGCAGAAATGACGCCTGTATTGTGGGAACCGTTGCGATGTTGTATGTACAAGCGATTTCAAAAGCCCGGGAGTTAAAGGTTGTTGTCATTTTGAAGAAAATAGCTATCGCGGGATCTGAAAGGTAATAAATAAAGGTAGTGGTGTATTTTACAGACGTATCTTCAGAGGTATCTTTCACTGGGATCTTAAGTGGTATGTCCCCTTAATCGTATCGATTTAAAAATATGTACTTGAGGATTTGAGAGGTCTCTAAAATACTAATCGGTTATAATTTGAAAACGGGCGTTGAAATGTTGCTCGAATTGTCTCAAAATATTTATTTTTGTTTATTTTACAGGCCCAAACCCCAGTCGACCCAGAGGGACATCAAAAAATCGGAATCCGTCAACATCTTCACGCGCGAGTCTGACCCGTTCGAAGGCGACGATTTCTTCGCCTGCACGGGATCCGACCGCGCCGCGCGCCGCGAGAACTGGCCAGGGGACTTTCAGGGGTTTAATGCGTGAGGCCGAGTTCGCTTCGTCGTGTGACCATAGACTAAATAGTGGACTGGAGTCTACATGTCTATGGTGTGACAGACGGCGTAAAAAGTAGTGAAGACTTGTTACGCTTTCGCGTGTGACGGTCAGAATACTATACCGTTTCCGACCGCGCCGCGCGTCGTTAAAACAGGCCAGGGGACTTTGAAGGATTTAATGCGTGAGGCCGAGTTCGTTTCGTCGTGTGACCATACACTAAATACTGGACTGGAGTCTACATGTCTATGGTGTGACAGACGGCGTAAAGAGTAGTGAAGACTTGTTACGCTTTCGCGTGTGACGGTCAGAATACTATACCGGCTCGACACGCGCCACGCGTCGTTAAAACAGGCCAGGGGACTTTCAAGGATTTAATGCGTGAGGCCGAGTTCGCTTCGTCGTGTGACCATACACTAAATACTGGACTGGAGTCTACATGTCTATGGTGTGACAGACGGCGTAAAGAGTAGTGAAGACTTGTTACGCTTTCGCGTGTGACGGTCAGAATACTATACCGGCTCGACACGCGCCACGCGTCGATAAAACAGGCCAGGGGACTTTCAAGGATTTAATGCGTGAGGCCGAGTTCGCTTCGTCGTGTGACCATAGACCGAATAGTGGACTGGAGTCTACATGTCTATGGTGTGACAGACGGCGTAAAGAGTAGTGAAGACTTGTTACGCTTTCGCGTGTGACGGTCAGAATACTATACCGGCTCGACACGCGCCACGCGTCGATAAAACAGGCCAGGGGACTTTCAAGGATTTTATGCGTGAGGCCGAGTTCGCTTCGTCGTGTGACCATACACTAAATACTGGACTGGAGTCTACATGTCTATGGTGTGACAGACGGCGTAAAGAGTAGTGAAGACTTGTTACGCTTTCGCGTGTGACGGTCAGAATACTATACCGGCTCGACACGCGCCACGCGTCGATAAAACAGGCCAGGGGACTTTCAAGGATTTAATGCGTGAGGCCGAGTTCGCTTCGTCGTGTGACCATAGACCGAATAGTGGACTGGAGTCTACATGTCTATGGTGTGACAGACGGCGTAAAGAGTAGTGAAGACTTGTTACGCTTTCGCGTGTGACGGTCAGAATACTATACCGGCTCGACACGCGCCACGCGTCGATAAAACAGGCCAGGGGACTTTCAAGGATTTAATGCGTGAGGCCGAGTTCGCTTCGTCGTGTGACCATAGACTAAATAATTGGACGATTGTCTATGGTGTGGCGAATAATGTTAATGAAGAATGGAACTTGTTAAGCTTTGGCGTGCAGCCAAAGACAGAATAGTGTGATGGTCCCAGACCCGGTAGCCCAGGGACTTCCAAGTACGTTTCGTCGTGTGATTGTAGAATGGTGGATGCAGGGAGTACAACCTATATGTCTATGGTGGGACGTTTTTGAAGAATAGTGAGGTTTGCTACGCTCCGTCGTGTGGACTCGGGGAGTACAGTCTATATGTCTGAGCCTATACACCTTGTCAGGTGACCATGGACGAAGTAATCTTATGCAACCATAATGGCCACCATAGACAACTGAATTCAGAGCCTTATTGTACTAACAGATTTCCTGTATCATAGACTTCACCTGAAATCGGTCAGTGACCATTCTGTGACCATAGATATAAGATATATTTGTCAGTTAGTGAAAATCCGGCTTTGAATTTAGTTGTGTCTGTAGTGGCCTTTATAAATGTAAATGGTGTGACGAAACAGTGTTTGAGCACCTAATAGTGAAAAGTCTTGCCATAATAAGGATCTCACCTTAATTTTGTGTTAAAAGTGAACATAGATGATTTGAATATGTGGTGATACAATCAATCATATCATTATCGACATGACAGTAAACAATAATGTGTCAAAATCGTGCAAATACATAAAAAGTACACCAAAAAGCATACTAATAATAACACCTAAAGTGTCATTCTATCGAACTTGCTAACTATGTAAACAAACCGCCTTATTAACATTGTTTCTGAATGTCAATTTACTAGTGACTTTTGTTTACATAGGCAAGTTCCATAGAATGACACTTTAGGTACAATAAACATTTTTAAAAAGGAATCAATGGCTAAAAAATCGTCAAAAATCGCATCTCTTATATTCAAATGTCTATGGATTTTCCTTACAATGTTTCATCCTTAAATAGTGAGAAGCTACTTCTCCGTCTGAACTAGGCCTTAGTGTAAGTACTATTTATACCTAACTGTAAATTATAAGCTATGCACCCATTGACCATTTTCCATCCTAGTATTATTAGGGGAGTTTCAAAAAAGTGACCACCACATTTTTCGTCGCAAATATTTCTTTACAGATTCCTCGGCTTGATTTCTTTCGATATTGATACTAATTATCCTTGGAACATTATTAAAATGGATAGTATTCTAGACTGGTATAACTGCATAAAGTAATAATAATGACGTATTTTAAAGTAGTACAAAATATTGTCGCCATACTTAAGATCGGTTTTCCTAGGATAGCGGTGCCGTCATATAGCGGCCGTCTCCATACTAAATAATACGGCTAAATATGGATGTCGTAGTATTTGTATGGAGACGGCCGCCATATGACGGCACCGCTATCGGAGGAAACCAAAGCTTTACAGCGCCCATAACGTAGACATGTTAGCTGTCAAATTGGCCACAATATTACAGGCACGATTGACTGATTTTATAACCATTTGCCGCATATGACAATTAGTAAATACTTACTAAAATTGCCATATTCTGATTGATTACCGGTCTGGCCTAGTGGGTAGTGACCCTGCCTGTGAAGCCGCGGTCCTGGGTTCGAATCCCGGTAAGGGCATTTATTTGTGTGATGAGCACCGATAGTTGTTCCTGAGTCGTGGGTGTTTTCTATGTATTATTTATTTATTTACTTTACGGGAGTAAAAAATTAAAAAAACATTGTCTTTCGAAAAAAACGGGCACTTTTTAGAAAATCCCCCCAAGGCGTGTATGGGTTAGAGCGGGCTCAGCGTACATGCCTGACGCAACCTGTGATATGTATAAGCAGCGCCCTTCTGCTTTTTTAATGCTTTTATGAGTACCAATAGTATCGTAGTTACTATTAGGAAACTGGGCTATAACCGCGAAAATCGAAGTTCACAAATTCCGGGCATTTTTCTCTGTCATTCTGATTGTGATTACGCCTTCATTGGAGTAAAAGAGAGACATCCCCGCAATTTGCGTATTTCGGTTTTCGCGGTAGGCCCCTCGGAGTTTAATTCGCAGCAGCGATTACAATAATGCAGGCATCTTCATCAGTAGAGAGAGCATAGTCTATATAAAAATACTACTGACCTGCTAGCATGAGTTGCGTTCTTGCGCGCGACTCCATACATCTAGCGCGACTTCAAGTATGGACTCGTGCGCGAAAACGAAACTCGTGCTAGCCGGTCTGAAGGCTGCATTTTAATGATGGAAATTCATTTTTTCACCTTATTGCAATGGATTAAGATGAAAAAATGTTTACATATTTATGAACCTTTGGGACGGCTACTTTCGACCGGTGTCAGGGTGGCCGTTGCAAAAAGTCGAAGTCTCCGGTTTGCTATTTCGCTCGACATTTTTAACGCGGAGTATACGTTGGAAACATTGACATATATCTCAGGACGGGCCTTACGGGCCCTAAAATGGTACTAGTTCACCGGTACTCACGAATTCGAGCCAATCGTGCAGTCTAACGCAACTAGTTGCGACCAATCGCATGCGTGATGCGAATTCATCAACCAACGCGTTGTAGCGCAGTTATACCGCTGTACTAGCCCCATTCATGCCCCATTCTTATTGCCCGTAAGGCCAGTCGAGCGTTTCTTTTATTTTTTGCAATTTTTATATATTGTGAAATTTTTTGCCACTTTTGTGTTATTTCTAGTCAGGATCGCGAGCCCTTTTCATCCTTATAGGAGAAAAAACGTGTTCTAAAATTTCCTTACATTTTTCAAACTTTCCTTTTTGTTACCACCGTACAAAGTACATGGGCAAATGGTAACACAATAGGAAAAAAACTGGGACATTTTTTTACCCTATTAGGATCGAAAGAGCTCACTGATTCTGAGTAGAAATAACACAAAAGTGGCAAAAAAGGTTATTTACAATAAATAAAAATGGCATAAAATAAATGAAACGCTCATTCCTGAGATATACGCTGGATATACGTCAATGGTTGGAAAATACCGTGAAAAGGCCAATAAAAAGTGAGGATTTCTAAGGTTCAGTAGCATGTAGCAAAACTATTGTTTTGGGCACAAAAGCTTTGTATTTATATTCTTATAGCACGTTTGACCAATGGGATTTCAGATGTTTCCGCTGCCTTCCAGCGTTTTTGTACGAATCAAGTATTAATATAATCCATTTATTTTAAGTAGAACTTGTTTGTAAGTATATACTTAATTATTGTTACAAATGTAATAAGTACTGTTCAATTTTTATAGTAGACCCCGTTTTCTTTCACTGCGATGTGGCCGAGTTTTTACATGAGCATTTAATAATAAGTAGAAAGATCCTGTAGATAAATTTATTCATAGCATTTTTCTCGCTTTTGTATAGTTTTCATGGTCAAGAGATGAAAATTGGATCAGAGATGGGTCCAAATGTAAGGATGTATAGTTTACCTTTTAACATGCTTTTTAAAGTATGTAAATGCATTTCTTACTTACCAAATAAAGATCATTCATTAAGTTTGAACTGAAGAAGATAAAAATAATAGTTTTAAAGTAACACTGTGAATAATTTCTGTGATATTTTATTTTGAATGTGATGCTTATTTATTTTCCTGTTTTTTTTTATAAGTTTGACATGATTTTATATCCTTATGGACTGGATTTACACTGTCACGTTTTTTATTTGTTTGTTAATTTATTTGTTACTATTTAATATACAGATGACCTAATAGACGTGCGGCACCATACAAGAATTCGTGGCAACAAAGTAGTAGTTAAACTAATAAGCTTGAACACGTTCTTATAGCGGCGAAACTAACTCAATAAACCGTATACTTATAGACACATTCACTGTTCATTGAAGATTAGTAAACCTTATCGCAATACCATAAGGTTTACAAATGGTTAGTTATAAACAGTGTCCATGGCGCCATCTAGTTAACTTCTGCTCTGACGTCACAAACTCTTATTTGATTTTGCACGTCTATAGGTTTTATAGCCTGTATAAATATGATAAAAACCTAATCCATTCTTATAGAACACCATATACCTAACTGTAATGTATCTCCAATATAAAATACTCGTAAATATTTTATAGCAGTCAAAGATATTCATGTGAACTAAAATGTTACCTATACCTATTTGCGAAATCAGTTTTTATATAAATGTATTGTATTTTTTGTACATAAGGTAGTTAGATGAAAATTAATTATGTGCAATTATTACCACCTCTACGGCGCAATACCAAAGGTATTTTTATGTTCTGTAACTGTTGTGTAAAATATTTGGAGTTATTAAATTATAACATCATGAATGAATTTTACTTTAATTCTATTCTATTTCACACTCACAATATTCAATATTATTTAACCTCTAGAGAGTCTAGAGTTCCATCCAGGGGCCTAAATTTGCCAGTCAAAAACCACCTGGGGCCCGTTTCTTAAAAGCTTGTAACTTGTAATACAAGCGGATGTCACTTTTTGACAGCGTTTGTTAGAAAGGGACTTCCACTTGTATTACAAGTTACAAGCTTTTGAGAAACGGGCCCCTGGAGGTTTAAAATTTAGAATTTATTTTAATTGTAATTTCGGACGCGATTGGATTAAAAACAAAGTACCAGTTTCCTAAATAGATATGGTTGATAGAAATCAGACCTGTCGTTTCCCACGATATGACGTCACCCATAAGCGTTCTGGCTCAAATATGAGCCGCTGGGAGCTGACAGATTAATCAGAATATCAAAGATGCAAATATTGAAGATTTTCGCGGTATGTCCTCAGTTACAAGTGTTACAACAAGTAAAATACAGAATGTATGCAGGTGTGCTAAGCTAATTGGTTTCGCTGATTGTACAGTGAGCTGCAAAATAGTTGACCCCTTGCAAAAAAAATATAAGCCAGAGGGGGGGTCAGTTATCTATGCAGCTGACTGTACATTAGGTATGATTTTCATGCATAAATTTCATCCTTCAACATGCGCTACGTGCATGAATCTAGTATAACTGGATTGGGCATGAGTGGTGGGGATATTATTATTATTATTATTATTGGGGTTTTGTGGGCCTTTGAGTGTCGCTTCGACCAAGCTATGATCTATTGTGACAGCCCTTTAAAGTTCACTACTGATGCCCGTTGAATCCAGGAAGCTCCAGATTCTTTGGGCCGTAATGCTCTGTACCTCATAGGGTTCCAGTATGTGTCGCCCTAGGTAGGTACTTCTTTTGGACATTAGTGGTCCGCAGGAACAGAGAATGTGCATAGCAGTCTCCTCTGACTCCTGACAGAACCTGCATGTCGCATCTTGTTTTTTCCCTATTCGGAACATGTGTTTGTTCAACTTGCAGTGTCCAGTCAAAATTCTAGTCACCGCGCAAGTTTTGTGTCTTTTGAGCCCTAGAAGCTCCTTAGCAGTTTTGCTGTTGAACCCTTTGATTAGAGCTTTCTTAGATTAGAGATTAGAGAGTGGTGGGGATAACTGACAGAACGGGATAGTCTTATGTATCTTTCAGTAGGAGTAGCAGCGAAAGCGCTATTATTGTTTGTCCTTGTCACAGTCTCACATCTTGTTTTATTCCCCACCGTAAATTGACCACTGTGATTGGTCGAATTCGTTTGTTGCCCACCATAACAAATAAATTCGACCAATCATAGCGTTGCAATGCGACGCTATGATTGGTCGAATTTATGTTTTGTCCCTCACGGGGGCACGCGTAGACCACTTCTATAGGATGCTACCTTCTATGGCTACGTGCAATAAAGTTTCGGATCGTGTTTTGGAACCAATGTGTAACGCGCATTGGTTTCTGAACGTACCCTAGTATTCAATCAAATGTCAATGTCAGATTTGATTTGACTTGACTTTTGGTTAGCAGCACAGCTGGCACATTTTTGTGGTTTTGCTATTCTACTGTAATTTATTTCCCTTTTCTTGAATGAAATAACTTTTGATCCAATTAATATAATAAAGAAGGCAATATATCCCAGATAATATACACAGCAAAATGAGCGCGTGTACCGTGGAAGTCGTGAAAATACTTGGAAAATATCTCAACGTACCGGTTGGCACTGCTTGTTACAGTACGGAAAAGGTATTTTATTTCAATTGTTATCCTGTTTTAATTTACCAGTACTTATATTCTACATATTACTAATAGCCTGTTGCCATTAAAGTTTTTAGCTTGTTTTTTTCTTTTAAGTTTGTGCCACGTGAAAGTCGTGAAACTCCGCTGCGCTAATTTCTAATGTTTCTTTATTATGATATGATATAAATGCTTATGTAAATATTTGACGGATTTTACAGGTATTGACTGCGGTAATTAACAAGCAAAGTGTTGAAGGCTTTGCTACAATAATAATGCGTTTAGCGTCCCAAAGCAGTGTACAAATGACGCAAGAACAAACCTTGCTATGCTACCAGTGGTTAGAACACATCTCTATGTACGCCAACCAGGCGGCGGCTAACCCGGCATTTGCTAAGAGTTTTCTACAAGTAAGTAATTCTTCTATGACTACACCAGATACAAGATCAAAATGCATAGGCCCAATAGGGGATGTAATTCAAGCAATGTGCTATCATGAATATAAAATATACTACCGTACATTACAATCAGTGATGACAGATTATGCATCTGGGAAATTATCTTGAAGTTTAAAAATATCATTACAACTGTTTCTAACTAGCAAAACTGGAACTAATAATACTATTTTGCTAGCCAAGAATCCAAAGAAGTTATACCTTTTCCCGTTTCTCAAAAGCTTATTGTAACTTGTAATACAAGTGGATGTCACTTTTTGACAGCTTTTGTTAGGAAGGGACTTCCACTTGTATTACATGTTACAAGCTTTTGAGAAACAAGCTCTGATCTATACTCTTGGTATCTTGTAGCACTGAATTAACAGAAAAGGTGATTGCTATTTCATTACCAATCTTTTATTTTCAGGATATAAATAAAGCTTTGCAGATAAACACATATCTAACAGGACAATCATTGACCATCGCAGATGTGGCTGCCTACCATGTTTTATATCCTTTACTGGTAAGTATTGTTTATTTATTTTGTAAGCTTTTTATGTAGTTTTAATAAAAATATGCAATGAGTGTTTTAATATTTAAAATTAAACTAGAGGCTGAGATTTCAGAAGTTACAGAACAACACAAAATGTACTTAGACATATGTCTAGAATCTCACATAAAATTAATTCTATAACTAAACAGTTAATCTTGCACTAATTACAATACAAAAATTTTTCTAAGGAAGTTTAATTAATCTTACAAAATGTTATTAGACAAAAATGCTACTTTTTATGTATGCTATTGAAACAGTGCATTGCAATGCATGTTGGGCAACACATAGATAAGACTAAAAAATTTTTTCCAGGAACGCCTATCCATTTCTGAAAGAGAGTCACTGCTGCACCTCTGCCGATGGTCAAAGCACATTCAAGCTCAACCAAAAGTGTGTGTCAACCGATCACCTCTACCATTGAATACCCTGACCCTCACTACGTTAGCTCCAGCCGTGCATTAGTGTTGTAAGTGTGTAAAGAGTTATTAATAGTGAAAGAGGTATAAAGCCAGAAAAAATTACTGCCTCGAATTCTTCAGCCAAAAGAGATGTCTATGTTGCTCTGCAGCCACATATATTATGTGGTGTCATTAGTTATCAAAAGTTGACATTTCATATTCATTTTCCATAAAACTTGGCATCACATAACACCATATTTTTTGTTACACTACACCTCTTTCACAATCAATAACTGATGTAAACTATTTGTACCTAGTGAAAGGATCTCTTAAGGAATAAAAGTATTTAAAAGTTGATTGACCTTGCATGTAGGTAATAATAATAAAAAGTATGTTTCGATTTAAAATAAATTATTTCTTGGATGAGGTTTGTTATGTAAGTTTTCAATAGTTACATTTTATTTTAACACCTTATCAGTTCCCCAGTATTTCACGTAGTCAATACATTGCTGTTGATATGTTTCTTATATTATTATATTGTACTTTTACCTTATGTTTATCAAGAAACTATATGCTTTGTGTAAGTATTATATTTATAGTAACATGTATTCTAGCTAATCATGTAATGTCTATGCATCTTTTGTTTTTCTGTACTAAGAAAAGAGATAAAACAATTAGAGATGCACCGGATATCCGGTTACTATCCGGTATCTGGCCTATCCGGACGTTATTTTACTATCCGGCCGGATACCGGATAGCGACCTACTATCCGGCCGGATACCGGATAGTAAAATTAACACATTTTGGGGTAAAAAATGGAATCTAAAAAACAGTCACAGTCATAATGCTAACGACACTGTAAATAGAAATGAATACGTAACCAATGTCACACAATACACTTATTTGTTTACACAAAAATACGCGCGCGCACTTGTAACTATAAACGAACTTACTACGTAATGACATGATAAAACTCGTTACGATCCTAGAAATATGTCCGCGCGAACGTTCACTACGAAATAGGTCGAAACCTGCACGACGCGCACCTGCAAAACTCAAAATATAGGAATAGTTCCGCCGGCCGAATATCCGGCGGCCGGATACCGGATATTCGGCCAGTGTCCAGGCCAAACAACTATCCGTTGCATCTCTAAAAACAATTGTCCTAAATAGTGGCATGGTTTGACCAGAATCAGAATCAGAATCAGAAAAATATTTATTGCCACGAAAAAAAATCCTTATCAACTAAGTACAATATATAAAACTTAAATACTAAAATAGGTTCAAATTAATTAAAAAGATAGGTAATTATAATAATATAAGAATGATTGGGCAATGGGCTCCAATCTCAGCATATGCCAAGCACTCCAAGCAGAGGGCCTAGCGCTGGTTTTCAGACTGGACCCTTGAGATCGGTCGGTCGCAGTTTAACAAATTACCGTGCTTTGCTAGGCTTAACAATTACAATAAAATCAACAAGAGTAGAATAAATAAGTGCAACGAATACCAGATAGACCAGAAATACTTTCACCCTGGGTGTGTGTGTGTAGTGTCTAGGCCCCGTGAGCGTTGAATGGTCTGCTAACTCATGATCTGAATCGTAAACTTTAACGCTAAACGTTGCCCCTTATAGTTTCCACACGCTCTCTTACGCATAATACTGCCATATAGTGGCCTAAATCCAAGAATTAAACTGGCAAATAGAGGGCTCTTTTGCTGCCTACAACAGTTCACGCACGCTACCTATAAGGTTGCTTTAAATGTAAGCGCAGGCACTCTAGGGGATGATCATCATCTTCCTCGCATTGTAACGGCATATTGCCACGGCTCATGGGAGCCTGGGGTCCGCTTCGCAACTATTCCCAATCATTGCCGTAACCACTAGTTTTTTACGAAAGTGCCAACTGACCTACCAACCCAGAGGAAAAACTAGGTCTTTTTAGGATTAGTCACAGACTAAATAATAGTACTAGGTACAGAAGATTCACTCTAACAAAACGCGTCTATTACGACAGATATGACCGCTAGGTGGCGCAAGCGCGAGTAGGAGTCATTCCGTAGCGGTGCGCGGCAACTACATGGCTTGACACCGAAATTGGTGTGGGCCGCATATAGTTCTAGCGACGCGACGAAATCGCGGAGTGAGCCACGCCACAGAATAAATAATAGTACTAGGTACAGAAGATTCACTCTCTAACAAAACGCGACTTTTACGACAGATATGACCGCTAGGTGGCGCAAGCGTCCGTTCCGTTGCCGCGGCAACTACTATGGCTAGACACCAAAATTGGTGTGGGCCGCATGTACTTGTAGCGACGCAACGAAATCGCGGAGTGAGCCACTCCTGGACACGCCTGGATTAGTCCGGTTTCCTCACGTTATTTTCCTTCACCAAATAAGGAGTCAATGCATTTAAAAATGCTCTATTTCTACTTATAAGTAACGTGTGTTACCTATTTCAGACCGGGGCGCCTTTGAACACGGATGGGCTACCAGACCCAGTGTTTTCACATCAAATTAGAAATATGACGAAATTTAATTCCTCCTTCATATATTTCCCAAATCCATTCTCGTATCCAAACTACCCGGTTATAGTGTACGCGTAAATTAAATAAAACTACAATTGAGGTTCAGAATTTATTCTGATTTGCTTCTTTGTCTATCTACTGGTACATACTTTAGATAAGTAAAAAAAAAAACATGTTTAAGATACATATTGCATATTAGATAAGTTATATAACAATAAATATTAAAAACTTCATTGCACTCTACAAAATAAAATGATACCTACAGAAAACCAATTTGGGTCTACCTAAGTAGGTAACAAAACAACAGTTAGACTTATCGCTAAACAGTGTTCTCTTCGAGACAACCTTTATAGCGAAACTTGAAAAAGTTACACAAACATTCAAATAAGCACAGTGATACGCACACTCAGCACAATAACAAATGCCAATAGATATGTACCTACTTGATGCAAAAATATTATATTGTAAGACTAAACACCCGGTAGGGTGCGCAGCCAACGTGCAATCGTTAACGCTCCGTAAAGAAACGTAACTGTCACTGTCGCACTAGTAGGGCAGAGTGATAGAGAAAGGTGATTTCGATACGCTACGGAGACGGAGCGTTAACGATCGGCACGTTGGCTACGCGCCCAGCAATTATCTACCTAAAAAAACAAATTTCTACATTGAAATATATATATAATAATTACCTATAAATCTTTGCGACCTTAATTTGCCATAAGTCGTAGAATACGTCTAATCGATCGGGTAAAATAAATTCATCTTCTTTTCGCTCGCTTCTTTCCTTCATACAATTATGCAAAACCCAAAATTTGCTACTGAAATTTGAACCTATAGTGCAGGGAATAGAGTTGATCTTATTTGTCTAAAAATTTAACGAAACAAAGGAAATGCAACTCTGTTCCAATTGAATATGGTTTAAATTTCATCGAACTGAAGAAGTACTATAGGTAGGACCTTGGGCCTAAGGGCGCTACTGCTCGAAAGAAGATGAAAAGTCTGTCAAGCTCTAACTAGTGTTGTCCACTACTTTGAGTTTGAGGCCGTGAAGCGTTAGTCTTCCTGTCAGCAAGCCGCAGCATCAGGCAACGCTCTAGTTTGTTGGAGTAAGAGCAGCCGTTGTCTTCCGCTTCTAAAATATAGGTAAAGTAATTTTATTTACTACATTTTTCCATGGCTGCGTCATCTGCGTGGTCTACGCTTCTATTTTAACTTTCCTTTTGATTCCTTCGTCTATTAAAAAACATAAAATTTTGGTTTCAGGCGCGGAATGTCAACTGAAGATGCAATAACCTCTCTTACCTCACTAGTAGCGGATAACCTGGACAATGGTAATAAGTGCTTAGCTGTCTTTTTGGACTTAAAAAAGGCCTTTGACACCGTCTCTGTTCCTATTCTTTTACACAAACTTGAAAAAATGGGGGTTAGAGGGTCACCTCTTGCTCTTCTTAAAAATTATCTTACTGAAAGGAAACAAAGAGTGAAACTATCACAATATACCAGTGACGATGTAGACATCTCTTACGGCGTACCCCAGGGTAGCGTATTAGGCCCTACGCTATTTTTGGTTTACATTAATGACCTGTGTAATATTACATTACCTAACGCTAAACTTTTTTCTTATGCTGACGATACCGCAGTGGTCGTTACAGGAAAAACATGGAATGAGGTTAAAATCAGTACAGAACTGGGCATGTCTTACATCGCTAAATGGTTAAGAATGAATTTACTAACACTTAACACCAAAAAAACAAATTACATGTGTTTTAGTATAACCAGTAGTTCACAACCAACTTGGGATACTAATCTTAAAATACACTTCGATCAACCTTGTGACGGTGCCAGTTGCGACTGCCCATCTATCGAAAAAATTGCAAACATCAAATATTTGGGAGTTATGTTGGATGAGCATCTCAATTGGTACGGTCACATTGATCAGGTCATTGTTAGAGTTAGAAAGTTGCTCTGGATTTTCAAGACTTTAAGACATATTGTGCCGGGAATAATAACAACGAAACGATCAAAGTCGCGTAATTTATTAAATGAAATTTACACCTCCTTGGCACAATCAGTCCTGATGTATTGCATAACTGCTTGGGGAGGTGCAGCAAAAACTCGTTTTATAGACCTTGAAAGAGCGCAGAGGGCACTTATCAAAATTATGTATTTTAAGAAGGCCACATTTTCCACTGATCTGTTATACCAAATCAGCGGAATCTTATCAGTTCGGAAATTGTACATATTGCAGACCACTCTAAAAAAGCATAAAACTCTCCCGTACAACCCAAACTACAAGAATAAGAGGCACAAAATATATATTGCTAAGGTGGTTAAGACTAAAACTAAATTTGCTAGATCACAGTTCGTCACCACATCTGCGCACCTTTACAATAAAATTAATAATGTACTAGATATTCACTCCAAACCGCATACAGAGTGCAAAAATGTTTTAATTAAATGGTTGGAAAGTAAAACGTATGATGAGACAGAAAATTTACTGAGATGAAGCTCACGCTCGACACACACCCACACCCACCCACCCACCCACACACACACACACACACACACACACACACACACACACACACACACACACACACACACACACACACACACACACACACACACACACACACACACACACACACACACACACACACACACACACACACACACACACACACACACACACACACACACACACACACACACACACACACACACACACACACACACACACACACACACACACACACAGAAGAACCCATAAATTTAATTGTTTATGAATTAAAATTAGCATAGACCTTAGCATTACCTTACCTCCGTAGGTACATAGACTTAGTTTTAGTTTAGGTAAAAAAAGTTGTGCTTCCTTTGTATTTACATTGTAATACTGTATACTGTAATTTTGTGTAATTAATTAGTTTAGTTTAATTTAATTGTATACCTAAGTACATTATGTTACATAGGGAAGAGCGGTGTTACCCAACACGGGCATATTTTTGCTTACAGGGTAGCTCCATCCCTTGCATCATAAATATGTGTATTTTTTGAAATAAAGAATTTTGTAATTTTTTTTTTTGTAATAAAATAACAATTAGGTATTTCAAAGGTTATCTTATCAGGTATGAAGTCAATTGATCAATGTTTATTAAGAAACTATATTCAACCAAACTATCCTAAACCTAAACGAATTAACCCTTTAAGCGCCACTTGCACCAGTCCACTAACCTGGGGTTAACCGGTTAAATCCTTAATCCAGTGTCAAATTGTACTGGTAACCATGTTAACTCCATGGTTTAACCGGTTAACCCCGGGTTAGTTAATGGTGCAAGTGGCCCTAACCATTTGACATTTCTTTCTAGTTATTCGATTTCGAATCGTAATTCTTATTGCAGAGATGCGTTTTTGTTTTAAGTAAGTAAATATGATCGATGGATGGATTGTGTGAAAAAGGATATAAGAAAGAAAGGAGTGCAGAGTGCTGAGGTGACGCAAGATAGCGGAGAGTGGAAGAGAAAAACATGTTGTGCCGACCCCACATAACATGGGATAAGGGCAGGAAGAAGAAGATGGCAAATACGTTGCCGCTACGGACTAAGGGTTATCAATAAAAAACCGTGACCTTACCTGACTGCAACTCTTGGAAGCACGCTCTGGTCTGGTCCTGTAACGCGGCACGGGACTGCTGGGACGTCACAGAACCCTGGATGCGTACCCACAGCTCGCTCTCACGCGGGATACCTCTGGAGTCCACCTGCCAAACACTCAAACAGACATGTAGGTGGGCATTTTCATTTAACTATGTAGGTACCATTAACGGCCGGTTAGCAATCGTCACAAAACTGACGGTCAATGTCAAATCTAATACATTTTGCAGGAATGTGGCGGTTTAGACGTTACTGAAACACGCACGACTTAAGTGGTTAAAAGTACAAGTTTAAATAAAAGGGCCCAGGTATGCATTGTAAAGTTGTAAACAGACTATTACACCAAGCGTTGTAAACGGCATAAAATGCAATTGCAATCTACAACATAAACGGGTATTTTCTTTAGTCTTAACGAATGTGTAATTGTATTTTCGACCTGCAATGTAACCTGATTCTTATATACAATAAAAACTTTGAACGATATTGTTGTGTTTAACTTACCACTTGAAGATTTGCGAAAACACACTGGCTAAGACACTGCAACAAAATCAAAACAGGTTTTTATCGCACTTTGCTATTGCAATTTTACAGGCGTTCTTTATGGTTATTGTCATTTTTTTTTTCAAAAATAATAGAAAACTCGAGTCACTCTGCAATTCTCGAGTAGTAGGATAGAACTTTTAATTTGCTTACTTGATCCGAGTCAGGTTTGTTAAGCAGCGGCTCGCTCCGTCTAGTCCTGTTTAGTGACGTCATATTCCCGGGGTCCGCGCCGATCGCCGGGCGCGGCACCGTGTTCACCAGCTTCTCCCCCCCATTCCCTGCCCCGTACCCCCCATAATCGAAGTCAGTCGCGTTCAGAACATGTATCTGTTCTTTCATGGAAGTATTCCGTCTTTCGTGACCGTATTGATTCGTTTCTGGTTTTGAGTTGTTGTCGATGCGTGGTGTCCGATCAGCATATTGCTCGTCGTATCCATATTCTTCCGAGCGCCGCTGTCGCGTCTCTTTGCTGTCATCTCCAGGTACCGAGCAGGAGCGCAGAGCTTCTGCTATTTCGTCCTCTAGCAGATGAATATTTCCATCTCCAGCACATGAAATAAGCACTGGTAGAGAGAGGATAACGATCGTCCGCAACATCGCAAGTCCAATGCATGAATTGGCTCGGTTTGCGGAATTTAAGCAGGTCGGATCAGGACAGGAAGCGGTCATCACGTTGACAGATAACTGTCAGACATTGTGTTGTTCGCTTTGATCGGATGCATTTGTGGCATTACGGCCGACATTGATATGGTTGATGACAATTAATGGAGTGGCCTATAGAAAGTTGCTTCTATGAATAAAAGTGAACTACCGGGGTAATTTAAGTACCTATAGGTAGTAGGTATAAATGCTTTTATATACAGAAAAACCTATGGGTATAGGTATGAGTTTAAAGTAGGTATGACCTACTTACCTACCTACCATAATTCGTTACGAAAAACAATGTCGAGAGACCAAGACCTTGTTATTGCTTTATTTAATAATGCATTATTAGCTAGTGTTATTTGTGTAATAACACAGTTTTTTAGTTTGATTAATTCGCTTTAACAGACTTGTAGATTGAATTAAGCGATATGTATGAGGAAAACGCACTGTCTCGACTATCAGCGATGAATAAGAATGAAACGCCGTAATATTATATCTCACTACACTAAATGCGAGAAATTTATACGTTTTAATATTTTTTTGCAGTTCTGCAAACTTGACATTTTTCATTTGTTTTATAGCGGAGGTTTTTGCAATGAGAATGTTAAAGTGAGCTTTGTTTTATTTATAAGCTACTTATTTCTTTATTAATGAATTAATCTCATATAATCTAGCTTTTTATCTGAAATTAATAATCTATGAACAGTGACTTTATTAACAGCAATCAAGCATAGAAATGTAAAAATATAGGTATGTACCTACATTGAAAATTGACGTGATTATCGTAAGAACGCTTGTCTATATATATAAATGCAAGTGTCCTGACTGACTGACTGACTGACTGACTGATTCATCAACGCAGAGCCGAAACTACAAAAGATAGAAAGTTGAAATTTGCACACTAGGTTGCATTTATAAAGTGTACAAGAGATAAGAAGCGATTTTGAAAAATTCAACCCCTAAGGGGGTTAAAAAGGGGATGAAAGGTTGTATGGGGAACAAGTTTTATTTTAAGCTAAGAATTTGAAACTTTGTAAAAATGTATTATATTAAAAAACAAGAAAACTAATTTCAGCGTTTTTGAAAATTCATCCCCCAAGGTGGTGAAAAAGGGGTTAAAAGTTTGTATGGTGATCAAATATTTTTGTGAGTGTGGGACTTGAAACTTTGCATATGGGGATATTATTATAAGACAGGAAAAGTAATTTCAGCGTTTTTGAAAATTCATCCCCTAACAGGGTTAAAAAGGGGTTGAAAGTTTGAATCCATTACAAATGCTTTGAAACTTCTTAGAAAGGCATAATAGCCGATTACAAAAAAAAAGTAATTGCCACGTTTTTGGAAATTCAACCCCTAAGGGGGTTAAAAAGGGGATGAAAGTTCGTCTTGGGGTGCAAATTTTATTTTGATCTAGGAACTTGAAACTTTGCAAAAAGGTATTAAATTAAAATACAAGAAAACTAATTTCATCGTTTTTGAAAATTCATCCCCCAAGGTGGTGAAAAAGGGGTTGAAAGTTTGTATGGAGATCAAATATTTTTGTGAGTGTGGGACTTGAAACTTTGTATATGGGGATATTATTATAAGACAAGAAAAGTAATTTCAGCGTTTTTGAAAATTCATCCCCTAACAGGGTTAAAAAGGGGTTGAAAGTTTGAATCCATTACAAATGCTTTGAAACTTCTTAGAAAGGCGTAATAGCCGATTACAAAAAAAAGTAATTGCAACGTTTTTGGAACTCAACCCCTAAGGGGGTTAAAAAGGGGATGAAAGTTCGTCTTGGGGTGCAAATTTTATTTTGATCTAGGAACTTGAAACTTTGCAAAAAGGTGTTAAATTAAAATACAAGAAAACTAATTTCAGCGTTTTTGAAAATTCATCCCCTAAGGTGGTGAAAAAGGGGTTGAAAGTTTGTATGGATATCAAATATTTTTTCGAGCGCGGGACTTGAATCTTTGCATTTGGGGATATTATTAGAAGACAAGAAAAGTAATTTCAGCGTTTTGTAAAATTCATCCCCTAATAGGGTTAAAAAGGGGTTGAAAGTTCGTATAGGGTTCAAATTTTATTTCAAGCTAGGAACTTGAAACTTTGTAAAAAGTTATTAAATTAAAATACAAGAAAACTAATTTCAGCGTTTTTGAAAATTCATCCCCTAAGGTGGTGAAAAAGGGGTTGAATGTTTGTATGGATATCAAATATTTTTTCGAGCGCGGGACTTGAGTCTTTGAATTTGGGGATATTATTAGAAGACAGGAAAAGTAATTTCAGCGTTTTGTAAAATTCATCCCCTAACAGGGTTAAAAAAGGGTTGAAAATTCGTATAGGGTTCAAATTTTATTTTAAGCTAAGAACTTGAAACTTCGTAAAAATATATATTTTTAATATGCAAGAAAACTAATTTCAGCGTTTTTGAAAATTCATCCCCTAAGGTGGTGAAAAAGGGGTTGAAAGTTTGTATGGATATCAAATATTTTTTCGAGCGCGGGACTTGAATCTTTGCATTTGGGGATATTATTAGAAGACAAGAGTAATTTCAGCGTTTTGTAAAATTCATCCCCTAATAGGGTTAAAAAGGGGTTGAAAGTTCGTATATGGTTCAAATTTTATTTTAAGCTAGGAACTTATAACTTCGTAAAAAGGTATTAAATTAAAATACAAGAAAACTAATTTCAGCGTTTTTGAAAATTCATCCTGTAAGGTGGTGAAAAAGGGGTTGAAAGTTTGTATTGAAATCAAACATTTTTTCGAGCGCGGGACTTGAATCTTTGGATTTGGGGATATTATTAGAAGACAGGAAAAGTAATTTCAGCGTTTTGTAAAATTCATCCCCTAATAGGGTTTAAAAGGGGTTGAAGTTCGTATAGCGTTCAAATTTTATTTTAAGCTAGGAACTTGAAACTTTGTTAAAAGTTATTAAATTAAAATACAAGAAAACTAATTTCAGCGTTTTTGAAAATTCATCCTGTAAGGTGGTGAAAAAGGGGTTGAAAGTTTGTATTGATATCAAACATTTTTTCGAGCGCGGGACTTAATCTTTGGATTTGGGGATATTATTAGAAGACAGGAAAAGTAATTTTAGCGTTTTGTAAAATTCATCCCCTAACAGGGTTAAAAAGGGGTTGAAAGTTTGTACGGGTTTCAAATTTTATTTTAAGCTGGGAACTCGAGACTTCTTAAAAGGGTATTTTATTAAAAGAGAAGAAAACTTATTTCAGTGTTTTTGAAAATTCATCTCTCAAAGTGGTGAAAAAGGGTAAAAAGTTTGTATGGAGATCAAACATTTTTGTGAGTCTTTGTAAAATGGCATTTTATTAAAATACGAGAAAAGTAAATTCAGCGTTTTTAAAATTCATCTCTTAAAGGGTCGAAAGGGGGTTGAAAGTTTGTAAAGTTGCAAACA